>NW_026057582.1:454710-458993 GCF_023721935.1 Panthera uncia | reverse complement strand
GGGGGCGAGCCTGCGGTGGTGGGGGGCGGGCCTGCGGTGGTGGGGGGGGCGGGCCTGCGGTGGTGGGGGGCGGGCCTGCGGAGGAGGGGGGCGGGTTTGCGGAGGGGTGGCGGGCCTGCGGAGAAGAGGGGGCGAGCCTGCGGTGGTGGGGGACGGGCCTGCGGAGGTGGGGGGGCGGGTTTGCGGAGGTGGGCGGCACATGGAGGTGACGCCCCCCGGGGTGGCCTGGGGGTGGGGTTGGGGGTGAGCCAGCGGTGGGTGCTATCCCCCGGTGGCCAGAGTGGAGGCCTACGGGTGCACTGCCGTCCCCCCCATCCATCAGGTGAGTGGAACCTGGCATGGCTTTGGGGTCCTTGAAGGCTGTAAGGGAGGGCGGGGTGTGTGGACAACGAGGAAGCCAGGTGGGGGTGTGGGGAGAGGAGCGCAGAAATCTCAGCTCTGTCCCTGTTCTGCACCCAGCATGATGGCCAGCCCTACTGCCACAAGCCCTGCTACGGAATACTCTTTGGACCGAAAGGTGAGAGCCACCAGGAGGGCTGGGATTCTGGTGCCCTCCTCCCCACTCCTCCCTACCGCCTTTGTGCCCTTTTCTGCAGGAGTGAATACCGGAGCCGTGGGCAGCTACATCTATGACAGAGACCCAGAGGGCAAAGCTCAGCCCTAGGGATGCAGCCCGTCCAAGGAGCCAGGGCCTTCTCCTCTGCCGGCCCTGCTCCAGAGCCTACTGCTTGGCCCTATGGGGGAGAGCGGCCAGCCGTCCGGTCCTCCCCCTGCACGTCCAGGGCCCGGGTGTTGTGCGGGAGGAGGCCCGCCTGCCTATCCCCGTTTCTCTCCCCTGCCCGTGGTCCCACACGGCCCCGCGTGTCTCCTGGCCCTCCGTGGGTCTGTCTGAGGTGGGCGTCCCGCTCTCCCCCTCCTACTGCCCCAGGCCTGCCTCACAGTGTTATTTCTGCTCCCCTCGCCGGTGACGCTGCCACGCTCTTCACGGTGTTCCCAGGGCGGACCCAGGGCGTCCCTGCCAGGAGCCCTCTGCCCATCGCCCCCACCGCCTTGCAGTGCTTGCCTGACACCCTTACGCGGCTCACATGTAACTGCTGAGATTGCCGTCAATAAAGGTTTGAGGATTGGGGGACCCTGCCGTGCCTCTGTTGGGGGATGGACGTACGTTGGGACTGTAACCCCTTGTCCCATCCACAGACGGTCCCTACACCCGCGGGCTGGCTTCTGGTGGGAGTGGGGTCCTAGTCCCAAGGCTGGTAGGGGCGGGTGGGGAGGCAGGCAGCTCCATTGTGGACCGTGGTGCCAGCACCGAGGTGGAAAAGGCGGCTGAGACAGGGACCAGAGCAGGCGGAGGTGGGAGCATGGGAAGCATCCTGGGTTTGGGGTCCTGGTCCCCAGAAATGTCAGCAGTGGGCACTAGAGCCAGGAGATGCCTCCATCCGTCAGGGCGGGGTCTGCCTTGGGACAGAGAGCCAAGGGCATGGCACATGGGGGAAAGGGGGCAGGTGATGGGAGGACGGTCCTCTCTAGGAGTGCAGGAGCTGGGGAGTAGGCAGAGGCAAGGTGGGCCTTCAGGACCCAGCCTGGAAGTGCGGTGGCTTGGACGGGGAGGGGGTGTGGTCAGCATCAGTGGGGGCCAAGGGACAGAACGGGGGCAGTCTGAAGGCCAGGGCTTGAGGGCTTGAGTCCCCCTGTTTGGGTGCTCCTTCCCAGCCGGTGTCCCTGTGTCCGGGTTTGCAGTGAGAGTGGAGTCACTCCTGGCCTCCCCAGGCAGCCCAGTCTCTGCCCTTTGAACCTGTCAGGAGCCCTCCCTCCTGTCTTCCTTTTTCTGCCGCTTCTGGACAGCCCAGCAGAGGGCGCGCCTTCTGTTCCACTCCAGGCTCCGGCGGAAACTAGGCCGATCTACCCTGACCTGCCCCTAGCACCGCAGCCCCAGAAGCTTTGCCCTCCTCAAAGCCAGGGCATCTGGGCCCATGTGCCCTGCACCCCAGGACCAGCTCTCTGTGCCTCAACCCTTGGCACAGGGCCCCTCCCCGGCTCTCCCTCCAGTCCACCAGCTCAGACACAGCTGAGCCTGCGTGCATGCCATAGCCATTGTCCTTGGAGCGGCCATGCGTGTCCCTGGGGGTGGATCGGCCGGCTCGGGTTTCTAGCGATGCCAGGCCGTCCCATCGCACTGTGGGCAGCAGTGTCTCCTCTCACCTGGCTAGCCCTGGAATGCAGCCAGAGTGTGCAGGGCAGGTGGCCTGGGGGGGGGGGGGGGGGGGCCCCGGGGGGAGGCCCCCCAGGGGCAGCCAGTGCCCCCCCCCCCCGCCCCCCCAGGGCAGAGCAAGTACCACCGGGGCACTGGTGCAAACTGGGCGGAAGGCCCCCACCTGCCCCAGGCTGTGGCTCCATGGTTGGGGGGACCTTTGGGGGAGAATCCAGACTTTCTGAGCAGCACACGCTCGCCCTGGCTGCGGTGTCGGATGGGAAATTCCTGCCCTCTGCCGGGCGGGGAGCTGCTAAGGGCGCAACTTGGGCCCTCCCTCGGGAGCCTCCAGTGGAAACTATGTGGGGAGGAGAGGGGGTGGGCGGCGCGCCGTTTCCCCAAACCCGGGGCGGAGGGGGCTCTGGGTGGGTGAAAGCCCGCCTGGCAGCGCGGGGGCGAGGGTGCCGGGACCGCCTCGGGGAAGGTCGACTGCGGCCCGCCTTGGGACGCAGCGGCCCCCAGCTCCCGGGGCCGGCCGGGAAAGCGCGTCCCATTTCCTGCGGGCGGAGCAGGACTCGCCGCCTTGTTTGTTTCCAAGGGGTTGCCATGGAAACCGGGCGGTGCCGCTACCACTGGTCTCCGCGCGCGTCGCTAGGCGCGTCGTTGTGACAACGGTGTGACAGCGGTGCCCCCGCGCGGCCGCGGCCTTCTCGATGGCACCGGCTCCAGGAAGCCCCCCAGCAAGTCAGGTGCCTCCTCCGTCGTCCACGGCCCCGGACGCTCCCGCAAGATGCGGGAGAGGCGGCAATGGGCCTGTGTGCCGGGGTGTGCCGCCTTCTCCACTTCCCCTTGCCTGACCTCCACCGCCGCCGCCCCGCCCTCCATTCGGTGCCGGCCAGGGAGGCGGCCCTGAGATGCCATCTGACAGCCTCCTTCCCCGTCCAGAGCCCAGGGCTGCACATGGCGCGGGGGGCCTCCTTCACCATCCTCCTCCCCAGCTGCACCCCACCTCCTGCCAGTCCAGTCTTCCCCGGCTTGGGAAGGCTAGGCCCCTGCAAGGTCGCATGCCTTCCACCCCCTACGTGGGCCAGTGTGGCCCTGGCTGCTGTCACCAGGCAGGCATCCCGGGGTGGGGCCAGGGGCGGGGGGCTGCTCTGCCTGCACCTCCCTCTGTCCCCACTTCGCTGAGGTCCAGACCCTAGGTTCCCATGTCCTGGACGCCCAGCACCTCTCCCTCCAGGCCCCGCCCAGCTTCCCCCCTGGGTCAGTGACCCCCAGCATCAGCCCTAGGCAGCCCTTCCCCTGCTAGAGGCTCCCCTGAGAACCCCACCCAGCCCAGGCCAGCCTCCCTGAATTTCTTAGGACTGGCGGAGGGGGGGACTGACTCCCTCCCATCCCTGGGTCCAAGCAGCAGCTCACTGAGCACCAGCTGTGGCTCCAGGGGCCGAGTGTCAAGAAATCAGCAAGGGCCGATGACCCTGGCTCTGGGCTGCTGGGGGCTGGGCCAGGTGAAGACTGGCGGGGGACCAGGGCAGCCAGGTGTGGACAGCACATTTTCCCAGGGCTTGGCCGCCCTCTGGCAGTGGGGAGGAGGGGCTCGGCCGGCTGCCGGCCCTGAGAGGCTGGAATTTGAGGCGGTTCTGCATGGTCTTTGGCTCCCGGACGTAGATTCTTGGAACAAGGCTCAGCCTTCGGGGGAAGGGAGGGTCACCCCATCTGTGCAGACTGTCGACTCCAGTCGAGGTAGGGCTGACTGAGGGAGCTCAAGGCCACGCGTGCCCCCCATCCTCTCTGCATGCCGCCGCTGCTTCCAGGAGAGGAGGACAGGAGCTGCCCTCTCACCTGGCCTGGGGGGTCCTGGGTGGACGGGAGCCAAGTCCTGGGAAAGTGCAGTGTCTGATCCCTTCTCTTGCCTCGGGGCAAGGAAGGTCCCTCGAAGGCCCAGCAGGCCCACTCTGGGGCAGAACCTCAGAGCAGACGGGGGGGGGGGGGGGGGGGGGGGGGGGGGGGGCCGGGGCGGGGGAAGGGGGGGGGGGGGGGGGCGGGGGGGGGGGCGCCCGCCGGGGGGGGGGGGGGGGGGGGGCCCGGGGGG
>NW_026057582.1:425158-454610 GCF_023721935.1 Panthera uncia | reverse complement strand
GGGGGGGGGGGTCCCGGGGGACAAGCTGCTGAAAATAGGCCCTGGGAACGTCTGAGTGTCCGTGACTCAGCTGAGCCTGGGGGAGGGGGGGAGACCCTGGAGAGGGAGCCAGCAGTTGCCCTGGGGCATTTGGCCCTTCAGCCCTAGGAAGGGACATCCTTGTCCATATTGAGGAAGGGGCCTGGAGGCCAGGGCACGGGGTGGGGGCTTCAAGGATGGTGGGGGGAGGCCAGAGCAAGTGCCACAGAAAACAGCGGGAGAGAGTGCAGGGGTGCTGTCCAGCTTGAGGGGCAGAGCTTTCCCAGTGGGTGAGGGTGGCTGGCCCCAGGCAGGGACTCCTCAGTGGTCACTGGCTCTCAGGTGCCTGGAGCCCAGCACTGCTGTGGAGGTACATCGGGGTCCTCTTGGGAATCGTCCTGCAGGGCAACGTCCCTCCTGGTTCCCATCTGGGTCCCCAGCCAAGCTTGGGTGGTGCATGAACAGCCAAGGGCATGGGGGTGTGCAGACAGAAGGTGAACATGGCCTCAGCTGATGCACCCAGAGCCCCACAGCCGCCTCCCACAGGTCTTTGGGCCCCGGGGTGCCCTCGTGCTGTCCCTGTGCCAGGCAGGATGTTGTGGGCACAGAGGCAGCCTGGGGCAAGTGGCTGGGTTGCTCTGTGTTCCTGTCCTGGCCACTTTGTCCCTCATGCTCCAGACACAGCCCCTGTGCCTGCTGGTAGCACTAGGGGGCAAAGTGGGGGAAGGCTACACCTTGGGGTGTATCAGGGGGCTTACTGTGTCCTCCATTTGTTTGGGAAACAAATGCAAACAGCACCCCCAAAACAGTGGGGCAAGGGGTAGGCGGCTGAGCAAGGCAGATTTGGGTCTGGAACTGGCCCCTGGGCCAGGTCAGTGCCCCTCGCCCACAGGTGCCCCCTGAGCCAGGTGAGCTGATGGAAGTAGGATGTCTTGCACCTGGTGGGGCCCAGGTCTCCGGCGAGCTGTCAGGGCCCTGACCCGTACCCAGCCGAGCCTCAGACGGAGGCTGAGGTACAGACTCTGGGGGGAGGCACGATCTCCTCCAGGAGGTGTGGGCGGCAGCTGGTGCGGGGCTCCCATCCCCTCAGGTGGGCAAGATGGGTAGGGAGCCCAAGGGAATTGGAGGAGCATTGCCAGCCTGTGGCTGAAGATTTGAGAGGGTTCCAGCGAGCGTGTGTGTGTGTGTGTGTGTGTGTGTGTCTGTCTGATGTCTGGAAAAACTGCTGTGTACCAGTTAGAGGGCGAGGCACATGGCCCTTGGCTACTTTTGGCATTCCCCCCCCACCCCCGCCCCCGCCCCCGCAGCCCTGTGACCATGGCAACAGGAAATAACAGCAGAGAAAGCTAGCCGGAACCTCACCACCCCAGGGATGGTACTCTCTCATGCTCCCCCATGGTGGGAGGGGCTGGAGTCACAGCGTGTGGGTGGGGGGCATCCCAGGGGCAGGGTGGGTGGACAGGTGGGCAGAGCTGGCTCCTGGCCCCACCTGCCTGGAGCCTTAAGGTGGTGCTGTGGGCCGGACAGAAACCTGGGGAGGCAGCTGGGGTACCCGGACAAGTGCACTCACGCAGTGATGCCCGTGGGCACCAGGACAGAGGTGGGTGCTTCCGGGCTCCCTGTGGGGCTCACTGCACCCCTCTAGCACATCACCCTGGTAGGGGTGGAGGCAGCCCTGCCCTGGAGCCCCAGGCCTCCACCCAGCACATGCCGCACATCCATGCAGGGCAGTCTTCTCAGGAAGCTGCTGGTGCTACGAGCAACATGTGTGTGACCAGAGCCCCATGACCCACGGTGACGCCCCCCCCCCCCCCAACCAGTGGGCCTCGGGCCCTTCCCGCAGCCCCTGCCTCTCTGGGCCTCTCTGGCCTGTCTACATTTCTGTCCCCTGCTGTGTGTGTTTCTGTGCGCTCATCCCCCCCCCCCACCCTTGCTCTTCCCCATCCCGGCCTCTTTCCAGATCCCGGAGCCAGGAGATGAGGGAAGTCAGGATCCACCCTAGTGACCCTATCTGTCTGCAGCAGCATCTGGCGCAGGCCAGGGAGACACCAAAGGATGGGATGGGGGGGTGGAGGAGGTCGGGCTGGTGGCCTTACCTCTGGAAACCGTGCCCAAGTGCCCCAGCGCTGGGCAGGGAGGGCCACGGGCCCAGACGTGGCAGTGAGTGTGGAGGCTTCAAGGCTGGAGCAGGCCAGCATCGATGGGTGGGAGTCCGGGGCTCCGGTGGTGCGTGGTGTGCGCCCCCACTCCTGGGGGCAGCAGCCAGCCAGCCGCTGAGGGTTTAGCGATGTGGTGCAAGCCTTGCAGGCCCCAGGGCTCCCAGAGTCCCAGCCGGGGGCAGAACTGTGGTCTCAGAAAGGGGGTCTCGGGGAGGAGGGGGTGACGCAGGGAAGCATGAGGGGCAGGACGTGAGGGTGTGGGAGCTAGTGTGCCCTACTCACCGAGGGCTCACTCTGGAGGTGGCCTCCGTGGCCCTGCATCCCTGGCCGCTGCCACCCTTACCCCAAGCCAGGCCTCTTTTGGGGGGCAGAGGGCGGGCCCTGTGGGGTGCGGGTGGGGGCACCCATGGTTTCCCTCCTCCCTCCCAGTGCCAGGCCGGAGGCCTATGGTGGGGAGGTGGGCTTCAGGGAGGGTGATGTTGGAGTCGCTGAGTGCCTGTGGGGAGGCCAGGAGCCCCTGGGTCCTGTCAGAGGATGGTCTCCAGCCCCTTCCAAGAAGATGGGGCCTGGATAGGCCCAGGGTGGTTTGGTGTTGAGAGATGGGTGTGTCAGCAGATGAGGAGGAGGGTGGTAGCCTAAGGGAGGGACATGGGCAACCCGGAGAAAGGGAGGAAGGGTGGGGCGCTGGGGGGCCGGGGCGGGGGGAGGGGCTGGGGCGCTGGGGGTCCTGAGGTCTTGGACGTCGGGGCCAAGGCGGGGAGGGGGCTGCAGCGCTGGGGGGCCAAGGGGCTGGGGCCTCGACAGGGGGCTGGAGCTTAGCTGAGGAGCCAAGAAACTGGGTGTGGCCCGGGGGAGGATCCGCTGAGCAGGCAGAGGGGACAGGCCCCCTTCCCCCGCCCCCAGCAGAGAGGACTGTGGCCAGGGTGCCAGTGGCCAGGAGGGAATGGCCTAGCGGGCAGGGACTTCCTAAGGGGACATGGAGGCCGGGACCCCAGCCAGGCTGAAGCCTAGGTCTGGGCTGAAAGGCGGCTGGGAGACCCCACCAGCCCCCTGGACACTTCCCACTCCCAGGGTGGGTGGAGTAGGACGGTCTCCACCTGGCACCGGCCCGCACTTGCCCTGGGCGTAGGACTTGAACCACTCCCGTCGTGCGCTCTCGTGCTCTTCCCGCAGAGATAAGGAGCCCTTCCGGCAGAGATGCCCTGTGCGTGGCCGCGCCCACCCCCGCGCTCACACTGGTCACTGTTACCGCGGAGGGGAGGGAGGGGACGTCCCGTCTCGAAGTCCCCTCTTCCAAATTTCCCGGGCTGCTGTCCAATGGACTTCCCAGGCAGCGGCGGGGGTGGAGGGCTCGCAGAGGCCGGGATGTCCCTTGGGCGTGGGGGGCTGGGGAGGGGTGGGCGTCCTAGCTCCGCGTGTGATGAAGGCCGGAGGGGAGATTCACGGGGGGAGGGGCTACAAGGCTGAGACGTCGCTGGTCCCCAACCCTCTGTCTGGGAGAGGGTCGGGTCAAAGTGTGTGGGGAGAAGGAAGTCCGCACACGCTGGTTTGCATCTATTTGCATTTTATCGGTGACTCCCTGGATCCCAGCTATCTGGGGCTCGGAGGACTGGTGTCGGAGGACTGGGGACAGGGGCTGGGCCGCTGGGGGGCCGGGGCTTCCTGGCCCTGGGGAGCCCCTTCCCTAGATCCTGGACCCTGGGCAAGGGGCGGGGCAGTAGCCCCCGGAGGAGCCCCGCCCCTTCAGCGCATCCCCAGGGATCCCGTGCGCTCCTTGAACCGCCCCCCTACCCCGTCGTCGGTTAGGCCTGATGCTGCCTGAAGGCGGGGGTGGACCAGATGACCTTTCTTGGCTGGTTGGCCTGGAATCCAAGTCCACGGGTCCAAATCCTGGACTCAGGGGGCGGGGCTCGAGGGGCAGGTCCCAAAGGGGCGGGGTCTTGGGGTCCCTGAAAGGCGCACACCCCGCGGGACCCACCCAGTCCGGCTCTCCTGTCTGCTCCCGACCGGTCGTTCACGCCTGACCCCTTGCCGCCATGCCCAAGTGCCCCAAGTGCGACAAGGAAGTGTACTTTGGTGAGCGCACCCCTCCCGCCCCCCGCCCCCCGCCCCGGCCCACTCCCGGCCGGGACCGCGGTGCACCCAGGGACTACGAACAGGGCTTCTCCGGAGGGCTGGGCGCGCTGGGGACCCTGGGGCAGCGTGCCGGGAGCCCACACTTCAGCCCTGCCGGCGACGGCTTGGGTATGCGGATCAGGACCCCTGTGTGGGGTGGCCCGAGGTCTCTGCTGATTCGGCGTCTCTGGCCCGCTCTCTTTCCTTCGGTCCGGCTGGGTCTCCCCGATTCTGGGTTCCCCCTTCTCTGGGTCTCCCTGACTCTGGGACTCCCCGTCGCTGGATCTCCCCAACCGTCCCGTTCCCCCTCGGCGCGCCCTGGGCGGGGACCGCGCCGCCAAGGAAGAAACGCTGCGCTCTGGCCGCCCCTCCCATAGCTAAGTAGAAACAGACGCGGAAACCGGCGCCCGGGGCGCGATCCCGGGCGCGCTCACACCCCGGGTGCCGCCTCCCTGCCCCGCGCCCCGGGGCCCCCCCAGGAGAGAGGCGGGAGGAAGTGGGAAGGGTCTCCCCCGCCTTCGCCCCGGAGAAGGGCGCCTGCAGGCCCCATCTCCGACCACCCCCGCAGGTCACCCAGGCCCCCCACCCTGGCCCTGGAGGCTTCTTCCTGCAGCTCCACGCAGCGCCCCCTGCCGTTTGTTTGGCTGGACACGCCTAGGGGACTGGGGGTGCCCCTCCCCACCCACGGGCACGGAGGCCAGCTGAGACCCTGGGTGGGCCACCAGGCGGGCTGGGTGAGACCATGAGCAGAAGGAGCTGGAGAAGGCTGTCACTTTAGGCTGTTATGTTAGCAGACGGGTGTGCCCTGTGGCCCCAGAGCAATGTCTTACAGTAGGGGAGGGGTGTATGTACCTCTGCAGCCGAACGGGTGACCTCTCTGGGGAAGGACTGGCACCGGCCTTGCCTGAAGTGTGAGAAATGCGGAAAGACGCTGACATCGGGGGGCCACGCTGAGGTAGGTGGGGCCCGGAGGGCAGTGGCGGGCGCAGGGTGAGGGGTGACAGCCCCTCATGGCCCTTGTTTTTGCAGCATGAAGGCAAGCCCTACTGCAACCACCCCTGCTACGCCGCCATGTTCGGGCCCAAAGGTACGCTTCCTACGCATGGCCCCTGAGCTGCCTTCCGCCTCCCCCCAGCCTCCCCAGCACCTCCCCCCCCCCCCCCCAACCTGGTAACCTGCCTACTCTTTTCTCTGCAGGCTTTGGGCGGGGTGGCGCTGAGAGTCACACTTTCAAATAAACCCAGGTACACCCCCATCCCCCAGCGCAGACCCTCAGGCCTTCGGGATGGTCCCTGCACTCCCGGGTGAGGCCTGACTGCTCACTGGACCTGCACTCACTTCTGTCCTCTGACCTCTCTGCACAGGTCGTGGAAACGCTGTCCCTGGCTGTCCACTGGGCCACTGCCCTTCCAGGCCGATTCCAGGCCTTATCCCCAGGCACCCGGGGCTCCCCTGTAGTCTCCCTTGCCCTCAATAAAGCTGAGCACTCAGAAGCCATGCCTCTGTGTGTGTGTGTGTGTGTGTGTGTGTGTGTGTGTGTGTGTGTACATGCCCGCAGAGTGAACTGACAGGGTGACAGGGGGATGGTTCAAGGGAGCCGCCGCTGGGGGTTCTGACTCCTGGCCCTGCCAGGAGCCCTGCTCTTCCTGCTGTGCTGTTCCCCGGGGCTGCCACAAGGCTGAAGCTTCCTCTGCAAGGCAGGTGGCTGGCCACCCTGGAAGGCCCCGTGGTGGCTCAGCTCCCCAGCTCCCAGGCCCCCTAATGCCCCCTCGGTTCAGGGATGGGGCTAAGGGTGGGTCAACAGGTCAGCGGGAACATGAGGCCTGGTAGTCGGTTGATGGTGGCCACAGGGTGAATCAGCTGTGCTCAAGCTGGTTCCGTTTTTCGAGAAGCTTTCGGGGCCTTGTGGTGGGGAGTCCTCGCCTGCTCTCTCCACTTCCTGCCCACCCTTGTCTCCATTCCCCACCTGCCTTGGTGGACCAGGCCAGCCACGTTCCTGCAGGGGCATCTGCCTGGACAGCACCGCCCCTCTTTTTGTACACCCTCCCTCCAGAGTAGCAAGTAGCCAGCGGCCAAGTGGGGAATTTGAGGACTAGCTGGGCAGTGGATAGTTGGGGGCTTTCTGGAAATGCCCATGTCAGTTCTGGCAGCAGCTGCAGACTGGACCACACTTGGAGCCCTCCTCATTACCCCCACTGGCCATTCAGTCTCCAGTCCTGGCAGAGGGCCACCGCTCCCAGGCCTTGGCCCTACCCAGGCCTTGCAGGGCTGAGCTGGACGGGCTGTTGGGGGCCTCAAGGGCTTCGTGTAGGGTGTGTGTGTGTGTGTGTGTTGGGGGGGGGGCGTTGTTGGGTGGCTCACAGAGCACCAAAGGGTGGGAGCCATAGTGCATCTGGTGGGGAGGGGGTGGGAGAGAACAGATGGTGCTAAGGTGAGGCGGGGTTTCTCAGCACAGTGGAAGGGTGGGGGCTGGGGCTGAATCTGAGATTCAGCAGTGTCTTGTGCCACAGTGAGGAGTGGGGGTACCCCGGAAAATCTGGGCCAAGTGCTGGGGGGGGGGGCAGCGCTGCCCCCGTGTAGCCCACAGCCAGGTGGGACAGTTGAAGGGATGAGGCCTGCCGCCAGAGGGGGCCTGACCAGACCAGGACGCAGGAGAGCACTTCAGGTGGCACACTCAGAGAGAAGACCCACTGGGCTGGGCGGGTGGCTCAGGGGTGTGGTCTTTATTTTGATGGCCGCAGGGCGCTACGCCTGGCTCAGCAGAGTGGCCTGCCTGCGGGACCCGGCGCGGCGAAGCTGGGGGACCGGCAGTAGTGTCCCCTCCCGCGGGGCAGGTGACCGGCTCCGCGACGGTGTGTGGGGTGGGGATGGAACACAGGCCAAGGAGCGGGCCGCGCGGGAGAGAGGGAGGAGGGCAAAGGTGGGTACCTGGGGCGCCGGACCCGCCGCCGACGCACTTCCTGCGGGCGTGGCCCCCGCCGGGGGGTGGGGGGGAGGTGGAGGAAGCGTAGGAGGGTGGCGTGGGCAGGGCGAGGATCGGAGGGCTGGTGGCTCTGTCCTCCCGACCTCTTCGCTGAGGTGTAATTCACGTGCCACACGTACAAAATTCGCCCGTGCCGTCCGTCAGCTCTAACCGATGTGCAGGGTTCTACAGCCGCCCCGCGTGCCCGCGCGCGCCACCTGCTGTGTGGGGCGTTTCCTACGCGCACCGTGGACACGCGACAGCGCTGCGCGCCCGGCGCCTTTCACGGGCGTCCGTGTGCACCGCCGGGCTCTGGGACCGCGGGCGAGCGCTTCGCTGCCCTCCCTGGCACCGCGTCCTCGGCCGCTCCTATGCGGCGGCGGAAGGAGACTTCCTGGGTGCAGAACAGCGAGGCCGGGAGGACCGGGCCGGGGTCCGGGTGTAGGTTTGGGGTGGGAAGGGGGCCGCCCGCATCCCGCGGGAACCCCTGGAGAGCGGGCCGGCCGGGCTCGCGGAGGCACAGGGACGCCCGCGAGGGTCGGCGGCGCCTGGCTGCGTTGCGCTCCCGGCCGCAGGGGGCGGCCGCAGCGCGGCCCAAAGCCCTCCGCGGGTTGCTAGGCTGCCATTTGGCGCTAAGATGGGTGAGGCGCTGATTGGTGGGGTCTGGACGAGGCGGGTGTCGGGTGTCGCAGCGACTGGGCCACAAAAAGAGTACCCCGGAGCTGCCGTCGCCAATTGGCCCCGAGAGCACCGGAAATGCCTGCGCACTGGACAGAAGAGACTGCACTCAAAGGCCGGGGGCACCGCTCATTGGGCCGACGCTGGAGGCGTGTCTCGACCCGTTGGGTGATTGGGCGTGGGCCTAGCAGAGACGGCACCGGCGCGGTGATTGGACGCTGGGACACAGCGGCCGCGGCGCGCAATCCGAGGAAAGTCAGTGCAAGCTGCATGGGACGGCGGCGGCGCAGGGTGGACCGGGGAGCCGCGGTCGGGGCCTTGCCCGAGGCCATCGCCGCGCTGAGTCGGACGCTGCCCGCTGGGCCCAGCCCCGAGATCTTCCGCCGCGCCAAGTTCGACCGTCCGGAGGCGGTGAGGCCCGCGGGGCAGGGGGCCGGGTCGGCAGGAGCCGGGGAAGACGCGGGGTGGCGGCCGGCCCAGCTGACTGTCGCTCTTCGATCCCCGCAGGCCCCGGCGCTCTGGCAGCTGCTCTTTCGCGTACTCTCGCCGCTGTCAGCCGACGGCGCCTCGGCGTCCCCAGCCCAGGGTAAGCCCCGCTCCGGCGAGGCCCTGGCTCCGCCCACTCACGCAAGTCCCGCCCCGTTAATCACTCCCCAGAGTGAGGCTCGCCCGATGGGCCCTGGCTCCTCCCACTCGCCTCGCGAGGTCCCTCTCCTGCAAGTCCCCCTAAACGGCTAGCCCCGCCCCCTACAAGCCCCGCCCAGGTGGGTCATTGCCCCGCCCACCCACCAGGGGCCGTCCAACTCACGCAAGCCCCTCCCCGGTCAAGCGCGTCCCAACAGTAAGCCACAACCTGTTGGCCTTCGCTCCTCCCACTCACATCACGAGGTCCGCCTCCTGTAAAGTCCCAAACTGGTTAGCCCCGCCCCCCTGGCAAGCCCCGCCTCAGGCGGGTCCCGGCTTCACCCAGTCCACCACGCTCCCAGCTCTGGCAAAGCCCCGCCCACCTCCTAAGCCGTGACCCCATTAGCCTTGGCTCTCTCATCCTGTAAGTCCCCCGATTGTCCCCTCCTAAACCTGGCCTCTGCTTGGGGGTCATGCGGGGGCCCCTAGAAGGTCTGGTGGCGCACTCCTAATGGGTGGCCTCCCTGAGCAGGCGAACCCCCATCTACAGAGGCCCAAGTCCGAGCGGTGAAGTCCGAGCTGCGCTCCCAGGGCTTCCCCAGGCGGGCGCTGGCACAGCTCCCTGAGGACGGCTCCCAGGGCAGTCGCGAGCTCCTGCTGGCCTTGGCCTGGCTTCTGGCCCGCGGGCCCCTGCTCGAGCGGCTGCTGGCCCAGACCCGCGTGCGGCTGGGCGACGAGATACCCCTGTGCGAGGTGGGTGTGGGGTGAGAGGGAACGGGGCCGGATCCTGGCTGGGACCCTGGATGCAGCCTGGGACAGCCCTGTGGGGGGCGGTGTCACCCTCTCCACTGCTCTCTCCTCCTCCCCTGCCCTTCCCTTGGGGGCAGTATTGGGTGTGTGCTCACTGGACGTGGGTGTGTGGCACCCCCGAGGACCATGGCACTCATTCCAGGGGCCTCTTTTCCTGGGGTCTCCGCTGGGGGCGTGGGAGCAGGGCGTGACCCTTGTCCCTCTCTAGTGTGAAGCCCTGGCCAGGCCTGGCCCCCCTGTACCCCATGTGGAAGCTGATGGCCCTGTGGACATACGCCACTTGCAGTGGCTGATGGGAAAGCTGCGGTTCCAGTGGCGGAAGCTGATCACCAGTCAGCAGGAGCAGTGTGCCCTCCTGGGCAAGGTACTGTCACTGGGGACTGTCCCCCGGGGACACTTACTGTCCATACTACAGGCTGGAGCCTGGCCTTTGACTGGATGTGGCCCTTCCCAAGCCTGGCTGGGAGCTGACTGGTTGGCCACTGCCCTGTGGTGGCCCAGAGCCTGAGCCCAGGGCTCCAGGTGGTCCAGGAGGGGTCACAGGGCAGGTGGAGCTAGGCATCACTGGGGCCAGGAGCCTGTGGGGTTGACTTTCCTGTGCCCGGAAGTCATCAGAGGCCTCAGACTGTGTCTCTGAGCCACGAAGTAGGCTCTGGGTGCTGTGGGAGCCGCTGCTGCCTGGGCATGTTTTGGGAAGGAAGGTACCCCCTCCTTCTGCCACATCCTGGGTGGAGGCTGATGGGCAGCGGGCAGCTTCTGTAGAGTTCCTGAAGGCCACTAAGGCTCAGCTGTGGGGCACAGGTCACCCTTACAGGTCCAGTGCAAAACCTGGGCTGAGAGGGGGTTGGGCGGGGGGCCTCAGACTCCCACCGATGTAGGGCTCCTGGATGCTGGGACCCCCCCACCCTGCACGTCTGCCCCCCGCAGGGGACCTGTTCATCCCTCAGCTCTTCTCGGGAGCTGTGTCGCTCTGGCTCGGACTGGGCTCCTGGCACTCCTCCTGCTTGGGACATGGCCACGAGTGACCTCCGTGATGCCTTGGGGCCGGGCCTTGCTGGGAAGCCTTCCCTGTCCCCCAGGTCCAGACAGTCACTCTGTGTCCTTGCCGTTGTCTTCGCTGGATCTCCTAGCCTGTCCAGAGGCTGCTTCTCCCACCACACGGACCTGGCAGTCAGTGAGCTTAGAAGCAGGGATGCCCGATTCCAGTTCCGCCACACCCCTGGGAACTGGGCAGGATGGGGAACCTGTAGGCGGCGCTGCCCATACCCCACTCTCTGCAGGAGCCTCCTGCAGGGCCCAGGGCCGGCTCCCCAGCGGTGCTGACTATTGTCCTGAGCCTGACCCTGGCCTGCCCTGACCACCTCGGCCAGGCATGGCCCATTTCCTTGTCTGCGAGGCAGGCCCCCAAAGCCTCACCTGGAGCTGGGAGAGGCGCCCCTTCCTACTCAGCCTGGGGTTCACGCTGCCTGTTTCAGATCCACTCATATACCCGCGGCTGCCACAGTGACCGCAGCCTTGGCCACCTGTCTGTTGCTGAGACCGAGCTGCTCAGGGACGCGGAGGGCGGCCAGCAGGTGAGGGCTGGTGCGTGTCGGTGCCGTAGGACTGCAGACGGCGTGAGGTGGTGGGGGTCGAGGTGGGGAGGGTCCTGGGCGGGAGGACCCAGGCGACCGGCTTTGAGCTGTGGGTGACTGCCCCACTCCCCATCTTGCTGGTGGGGGGTCCCAGACATGTCCTCAGGGCCTCCCCCAGCTCCCAGACCATCCGGTGTTGCAGAAATCCAGGCCACGTGGCCGTGTGTGTGCGTGTGGCTGGGCACGGTTAGCGAGAGAGGGGGGCTGGTCTAGCATGCCTCATCCTTTGCTGACTTTCTTTTCAGGAGGCCCCCGTCGGTCATTATTGTTTCCTTCCCTCAGGCTGGCATGGCCAGGACGTCCTGGGACAGGCCCAGGGCTGGCTGTCACTTGACGGTTGGGCTCTGGCTGCTCCAGAGTGTGAGGCTGGCACTGTCCAGCCTGGGGGGGCACTTGGCCAGGCAGGTGGGCTGAGGCTCAGGGCTGGTGTGGCCCCTCTTTCCAGGCCCAGCGGACCCCAGCTCGGGAGTTGTGTGCTTTCAGAGAGTTGTGCCTCCCTTTGTGGGGCTGGGGCAGCCACCGGCGGGGGGGGGGGGGGGTGCTTGCCAGGCCTGCAGTCCTGGCCAGCACCTGGCCAGCCCTCCCAGGCAGGGCTGCGCTCGTTCTCTGGAAGTGCTGAGGCGGTTATCTTGGCGACCTGAGGTGCCCTCGGCAAGGTCCCCTTTTACGGGTGACTCAGCGAGGCCCAGGCTTCCTGCCCTTGGTCCCTCTGGGTTGGAGCAGGGCTGAGGCTGCGCCAGCTTCAGCCAGATGTGGCCTGGGGCCCCGGTCTCTGTGGTGGTGGTGGGTGGGAGCCCGTGGCGCCCCCCCCCCCCCCCGCCCTTGAAGCTGGGGCGTGCGGGCGCCTCTGGACTGCAGACGGCATGAGGTCATTGGGGGTCACGGTTGGCTTCCTCCCGAGGTTTCTGGAGGGGTTGCTGGCAGAAGCCCGGATCGGTGTACCCAAAGAGCCCGCACTCTTGGGATGGGTCCCAGAAGCTTCTGGAGTGATCTATGGTTGCTGTGTGAGTGGCCAGGCGTGCTGCGGAGTAGCTGGACAGTGAGCATGTTGGTTACTGGCCGGGCCTGCAGCCCTTCTCATGTCCCTGTGCCTCCCCGCCTGCCCTGGCCACAGCGCAGTGGGGTGCGGCGGGGAGGTGGCTGCCTCAGGAGACTCCGGCACGGGGCCTGCACGTGGGGGGACAGTGGGGGCGTGTTGCCTCTTCCTGCTGTGCCTGCCCCTCTTCCCATAGCCTGGGAGGTGGGGAGCACCTGGGGACCGTTCCACATTCACTGTGCGTATGCGTCCAGGGACGTGGGTGCACCTGGCACCCTCTGGGCTCCAGGCCGTGCTCCCCCGGGCCCACAGAGTGGTTCTCTCTGTGCCTGGCTTTACAGCGATGGGCTGGGTCCTTGGCTTGGCATCCAAGGGCGCTCCCCACCTGACCTCCGGACCCCTGGAGCCCCAGGTTCCTGCTGCAGCAGCAAGCAGTCCCCTGGTGGCCCGGCTGGCAGCCTGTTTGCTGTTTGCAGGGGCAGAGCAGGGGTCCCTTCCCGGCCAGGGGAGACCCTGGGTCACGGGTGCCTGTCGTACAGGGCCTGTGCACTGGCCCTCCGTGAGCGGTGGCTTGTCAGAGCTCTTGTGTGGCCACCGTGCTCTGGCCCTTTGTCCTGGCCTCAGAGCGTGCTGCTGCGTTCCCGGGAAGCCCGGTGCACCTGTCTTCCGGAAGGAGCAGTGCCCGTGGCCTGGATGGTAGGCTGGTGGCTGCCTTCAGAGAGGGGCCACAGCAGGTGCAGGCCTGTGGCTTCCTGAGGGGGCAGCGGGGGCGGGATGGAGCGGGTTGGGGGGGAGGAGGCCTCAACAGCACCTCCCCGGTCGGTGGGCCCCCTGGTGGTGGAGGCCGAGGCTGGGGCAGGTGCTGCTGCGCTCCAGCGCGCGGCCACATGTTCCTGCGGGGTCTGCAGGTTTGGGGCTGCGTGAGGCGGGCAGGGGGCCGTGCGGGGTGCAGCTGGGGCCTGCATGCCGGTGCCCAGGCCCAGCCTCCGCCCTGCCTTCCTGAGGTTATACAGAGGGTTTCCCGCCCCGAGAGCCTGGCAGGCTGCCCCTTCTGGGACCTCCTCATCTGCCTACAGCCTCCCGGGTGCAGCCCCCCAGTCAGTGAGGGATGTGGGGCAGAGGTCCCGAGTCGACGCTTGGGCTCAGCCCCTGACCCTGTGGGGACGGTGGGTGTCTCCGAGGCCCCAGCCTGGAGGTGGGGCTGCCGCAGGGGGGCGGCTCTGCCATTGCGGGGCCAGGGGGACTGGTGAGCACGGTGGTCGGGTGCTCGGGGCTGGGGGTCCCAGGTGGGGTTCTGACCCGGCCACGGTTTATGGTCTGCTTTGCAGCTGCTTCAGAGGCTGGAGAGCGAGAATGTGCGCCTGGAGGCAGCCCTGCGTTGGAGGCGCCGGGAGCTGGTCTTCTGGCGGTGGATGGTGTGACTGGCTCCCCTCCCTGTCCCGGCCTTGACCACGGCAGCCCCGGGGTGGGGGCGCCTTCCTAGTTCTCGGACAGGAAGAGGAGGTTGGGGGAGGCCACAGACACACGCAGCCACCAAGCTGGCTTTGCAGGCCGGCTGGCTCTGAGTCTCTGCCTCTTTGCGGATGTCTGTCTGTCCGTCACCTACCCTGCCCAGCTGCTGGGGAGCCCAGACTCCTCAGGGGTCCACAAGTCTGGGGGCGTCCCTGGCTTCCAGCTCACTGTGCCACCGGGGGGGGGGGTGGTCGCTGCCCCCGGGCCTCTATGCCCTCTGTCCCCCGTTGGCTGAGGGGCTGGACCTGTGGTCGAGGCCCGGACAAGCTGCCTGCCACTCACTTGGTCTCTCTCCGCAGGACACAGTCCTGGGCACCTGCCCTCCAGAGGCCTCGCAGCCCACGTTTGTGCCGCGGATCCCCGAGCGGGGGGCTGGCGAGTGGGAGCTGGTGGCCCGCGAGCTGCAGGCCCTACAGGAGGAGTTGCGGGGAGCCGCGGAGCCCCGGCGGGCAGCCTGGGAGGCCAGGGTGAGGGCTGGGGGCTGGTGTTGGGGCCGAGGGGGCCCGAAGGCCGTGTCCTGGGCAGGATGTGGCCGCCCCTGGTTCACGAGCTGCCGTCTGCCCCGTGCAGGTTGGAGGCTGGGGGCCCGAGTGGAGTGCGGTGCAGCGGGCCTCACGGGAGGCCGTGGGACTCGAGCTGGCAGCTCTTCAGCGGGCCTGGGAGCGAGGTGGGGCCGCAGCCCAGCCCCACGGGCCCTGCCGGCTGGTGAAGAGTGACGCCGGAGCCTCGGGGGGCCCAGGCCTGCGGGCGGCCCAGGTGATTGAGGTGCTGAGGAGCCGGGAGGCCTGCCTGGAGGCAGTGCTGTGCCAGCTGCAGAGACAGTGTCGGCAGGAACTGGCCAGGCTGGCGGGAGCCCTGCCCGGCCTCATCTGGATCTTGCCACCCGGTCGTTGAGGCCCTGTGCCCGCCTAGAGGGGGACCTGCCCTGACCTGCCCTGGTTGGGCCTCGGAGGGGCAGATTTCAGGGTGGTGGCGGGGACGACGCAGACACAGGGCCCCAGGCATGGTCTCCCTGAGCCCTGGGGCTGTCCCCACCTGGGGCAGAGCCCAGCCCCTTGGCTAGTAATACTGGGGGCAGGCATGACAGGCCCAGTGTGGAGTCCATGGGCCTTCAGGACCAAGAGAGGACCCAGAAATAAGTCGTAGAGACCTCTCTGCAGGGGTGAGGCTCCGTTCTGGCCCTCCCACTGCCACCCTTCCGGGTTCCTCTCTGGGGCAGGTTGGGGAGGGTCCGGTCTGTGCTCAGGCCCAGGGGAAGGGGATCCTGGGGGGGGGTGGTTGCCAAAGCTGGGCTGGTCCAGTGCTGCCCAGGTGCTGGCGGGTCAGGCATGGCCTGCAACACGGCGTGGGCATCGGGGTCCTTCGGGGGATTGCCCCGCATGCCCCCTACACACTGTGCCCCGGGCCCCTACTGCACACCCCGCCCTGTGGGTGCCTGGTGTGTGCGTGGGGGGCAGGGACGCCGGCTGGGAGCCTGGGGGTAGGGGGCTCTGCTCCTCTCCTGGGAGCGGTGCTGGGGGTGAGGGGGAGGCCACTGTGGACAGAGGGGGCTTTGTTCCCGAGACCGGTGGGGGAGCTGGGCTCGGCCCTGACAAAGAGCCATCTGTGTCTGGGGGATGCGCCCCCAGCTTGCCGGAACAGGCCCCCTCCATCCTGGGGGCTCAGCCTCTCGGCACCCCTCACCCAGCAGGCGCAGACAGCCGCGTCCCTGCCTCCCTCGCCAGGCTCCCCTGTCCTAGGGCGGTTGAACCCCAGGCTGCTGCTGGGCGGGCCTAGGGGCCTGTCCGCGGCCTCCTGCTGCCAGCCAGTTCAGGCCCGAGGACACTTCCACGCCTGGGCCCCTCAAGAACATTCTCTCACTGGCTCTTCCTGCCTGGCTGGCATGTTGCTGGTGTTGCCTGGTCTCGGCCAGCCTGCCCCCACCCCGACCCCCGTCCCTTGGGGGCGTCGGGTTCTCCCCTCCCCACACGGCCCCCTCCCAGCTCCTCACGTGCTCCAGCTGTGGCCCAGGGCCCGCGGGGCCCCGGCCCTCCACCTGCCGCCTCAGTGTGTGAAGTCACTTCTTGAACCCCTGCCTGCTGGGCCCTCCGCCATCCTCCTAGCCGCTGGACAGGACCCTTCCTGGAAACAAGTCACTCAAAGCTCCCTGTCCTCTGTGAGTGCCGTTGAGTCAGGACACCCATTGGCCCCCGAGAACGAATTTTAGAAGCCAAATGCAAACTCGGCGTTCTGGAGCTGTCCCTTCTCAAACTGTTCTGTGGACCCAATACAGCCCACTCGAGACCCCACGTGTGTCTGTGTGTCTGTGGGAGTTCGGCGCGGATTCTGAGAGACACGAGGTGCCACAGGCCAAGTCGGGGGGAAGCGAGGCACACTCGGTGGTCCGGGGAGCAGGCTGGGCTCTGACATTGGCTCCTACTGTTGCTGCCACGTTAGCACGCGCTTAGCGGCTCAGAAGCACAGAGAAGCATGGCCGCCTTCCTGTAGGCGGGGGCGCAGCCATCACGGTCCCCGGCCCCCAGCCCCGGTCAGGGACCTTAGTCCTCTTCTGCACGTGACGTGGCAGGTCCGCAGGCCTGCGGCAGGGCCTGGGCGCCACCCAGCCCCCTGCGGCCCCACGGAACAGATGCAGGCCTGGCCCAGCTAGCTCGAGTACGCGGGTTCTGCCTGGGACAGGCCCGTGCTGCGGGGGCCCAGGGTTCCCCATGGAGATGTGAAGGCAGAGCAGCCTGTGGGGGCCCAGGACCCCATACTCCACTGGCCCCCATGGACGCCAGAAACTTCTGCTTATCGGAGACCCCGTAAAGACCGGGAAAGACAGGCCACGGGAGAATCCGTTGGCGACACTTGCAACCTGTGAAGAGAGGGTAGAGGAAATGGTTTTGAGGAAGACAGAGCGGGCCTGGGGCAGGCACCGCGGGGAGGAGGAGACGGGGTGGTGATGTGCCCGCAAGCCGCTGGGTGGGCGCAGGGCCTGCGCAGGGGAGGGGCTGGCGGGCCTGGGCCAACGCTGGGGACGGCCGCCCGGCAGCCGAGCCAGGGACAGCAGACTGTGGGCGATGCCGTGGCCAGGACTGGGAAGGTGAGGGGAAGTACAGACCGGCCGCAGAAGGTGACGCACGGGGAGGCCGTGGGGAAGAGCCCAGCGACCATCACAGCAGGGCAGGGCTGCGGTCTGTGTCCCCTGCTCCCTGGGCCTGTGTTCACAGGGATCCACAGCACCTGTGCCGGCCTCCTCCCGTGTTTTATCCACTGCGGCACCGACAGGACCTCCGGCGAAGCCCCGCCCGTGAGCGCGTCCGCACTTGGCCTCTCGCGATCACGGCATCCTGTCCCTGCTCCAGCGCCTGGGTCCTTCTGGCCCTGACCTCACCGCCCAGGGCTGGCTTTCTCTCCCTTCAGGGCACGGCCTCCTCACCCTCATTGGTCGACCTTGGCCGGGCCTGGGCTTGGGGCGCGGCGACTGGACCAGGCCCTCCAGGACCCTTTGCGGCTCGTGTCTCCAGGGGGACACTTGCGGGGTGTTCCCGGGATGGGGTACTTCTCAGCGGCACTTATGGGGGAAGTTGGGTCCGAGGGGCGCAGCTGGTGACCTGGTCTGCACGCCCCGCCCCGGTCGTCGCCTGTGGTCGTGGCCTCCAGCCCTGCACCTGTCCCACGCTCCTGTGTCCCCCCAGGGTCTTGGGTACTGAGTGTGGCCAGCTGCCCTCCTCCCCTCTCTGTCCCTTCTTGGCTGAGCTCACCGTTGGTGAGCAAGGAGTCACTTGGTGCTGAAGTGTGCCTGCCCTGGGGTGGGGGCCAGAGACCTGGACGAGGGGCACCTAGTGTCCCAGGAGGGTGGTGAGACAGAGGAAACGGGGTGCATTGGGGGCAGCACAGGCACTCGGAGGGGGTGGGGAGGGGTGGGGGCTGTAGACTCCTGTGGCCCAGTCAGGCTGTCCTGGGACGCGGGGCTCAGGGCTTCGTTCCCACAGGCCCCCTCTGCCGCTGGGGCTCAGCAATGAGGCGGACGGGGAGTGGGGGTGCCAGGCTGGGGCCAGGCCGATGGCAGTTTTGGGGTCTGGGTCTGTGGCCGTCTTGGTTGTGGGGCCTGTGAGCTGATGGCTGATGTTTTGCCTTCTGGTTTGTTTGGATTCTTTATTTATAATACCCAAGATCTTTCCCCCTCCTTTTTTGGGGACAATTTTTATTTTTCTTTCTTTTTTTTTCTTTCTTGGTGGCGAAAAGCTAATGTTAAATGTATGATCTTAACCATTTTTAAGTGTATGGGTCAGCAGTGTTATGTGCATTCACACTGCTGTGCAACAGATCCCCAGAACCTTCTCCCCTCCCCTCTGTGCAACTCTGTCTCCATTAAACACTCACCCCCACCCCTCCCCAGCCCCGGGCACCCCCCATCTACTTTCTGTCTGTATGGATTTGCCTCCTCTACGGACCTCTGATGTGTAGATTACACGGTGTTTGTGTCGCTCAGGAAAATGTGCTCATGGTTCACCCACGTGGTAGCAGGTGTCAGAATTTCCTTCCTTAGAATAACGCGCGGTAAGATTCCATTTATCGAGACACCATGTTTTCTTTGTCCATTTTCTTCCTGCTGTTGGCCGCAGTGAACAGGGGTGTGCAAATATCCCTCCTTCTGGTGATGGAGGCGCCCGCGCAGCCCCAGAGACACTGGCACGTGAGCCGGGTGCAGGGACCAGATGGGCATGGGGCTCGTTTCCCTGGGGGGACTCGACTCGGCAGCGGCGGGCGGTTGTCCCCTGAAGTCAACGTCCCGGAGTTTCAGACCTCACACTGGACACTGCCGTCCGAACTGGCTGAGCCACGCGGATTTCGGCCTGGCATTTGCTCTCTTTTCATCACAGCAGCTGCTGTAAAACCAGCTTTGCAGAGATACCGCAGAAAGGAAAGCAGGGCGGTCCGGTCCGCGATCCACGAGGGGGTGTCCGGCTTGTGGCGCTCACCTGTTTCCCTCAAAATTCACGACACCTTGTGCTGCCCCTGAGGATTCGCTGTGGCACCTGGGGGTGCCTAGACCCACGGTTCGGGAACTGCGGCCCCAACCAACGCCGGTGTTTGTGGCCTGCATTCCGTTTCTCTCCACGTGGTGCGGGTTTAAAGCCGTGTGTGCAACTCACCACGGCTTCTGGCTCTTGTTTCCACTTGATGGCTCAGCCAGAGGAGCAGAGCCGGGAGGAGATTCGACGGAAGCATTCTGAGATGGCTGCAGTGTCATCGTGGCCCCGGCGTTAATGCCTCACCCCTCGGCAGCGGGGAGGGGCAGGTGTCCTTATTCTCCCGCCGCAAGGGTGCAAACCCAAGGCTTCCATCAACTGCTGCTTTCCGTGCCTGAAGTTTGGTAACATTTAATTAATTGTTAACTAATTTAGAGCAAGTGCATTAGTGGGGGAGGGGCAGAGAGGGAGGGAGAGAATCCCAAGCAGGCTCGGCGCTGTCTGCTCAGAGCCCAACGCGGGGCTCGATCCCACAACAGCGAGATCATGACCTGAGCCGAGATCAAGAGTCTGACGCTCAACCAACAGCCACCCAGGCGCCCCTGGTTTTCTAACGTTTAGAAAGTTTTCTTCCACTCTTAATTTCCTAAGAGCTTTTTCAGAATCATGAACTTCACTCATCAAGACAATCTTATGATTTTCTCCTTCACCCGTTTGTAATGAAATACATTAACTACACCACACGCTTTCCCAAGTTGAGCCATCCTTGTATTCCTGTAAGTAGCCCTGTTTGATCACGACGTTTACCTTTTTTTTGTTTAATGTTTATTTATTTATTTTTTGAGAGAGAGGGAGAGAGAGAGAGCGAGCTCAAGCAGGGGAGGGACAGAGAGAGAGGGGGAAAGAGGACCCAAAGCGGGCTCTGCACTGACAGCATGAGCCTGACGCGGGGCTCGAATTCACAAACGGGGAGATCGTGACCTGAGCTGAAGTCTGACGCTCAACCGACTGAGCCACCCAGGCGCCTGTGATCGTGTAACTTTTTAATATCCAGCTGGTTTCGCTTCGCTAAAATCTTAGGGAGTTCGTTGTCTACGTTCAAAATGAAACCGGCTGCATTTCCCCCTTTTTCTCATTGCACTTGCCTTACTATGCTTTGGAATCCAGATCACGTTGGCCTCGTCACAGCCTTTACGATCTGTTTTCTGGAATAGCCTGTGAAGGTAGCAACCACTGTTCCTTGAAAATTTAGGAGAACCATCTGGAACTTGGGGTTGCCAGAAGGGAAGATTTTGGTTATTATTTCAATTTCTTCAATATTTACCTGCTCAGGAATAAACTGCCCACATTTAAATACAATCTTGTTACTTTATATGAAAAACCTAATTAATGGTTTATCTACTTTCCCTGGTAATTCTGTTAATTATTGCTTGGCATACTTTGAGGCTACATTGTTAGGTATTTATATATTTATAAGAGATAAATCTCGTTTTATTGTTCCTTTTTACCAGCACATAATTTCATTCTGCGTGCTTTATGCTATTTTTCTGCTCTAAAGTATATTTGGTTGTATACTGAGATGATGTTGGAGCCCTCTATTGGTTCATATTTGCATGGTATAGGCTGGTCTGTCCTTTATTTTCTAACTTTACTGTGTCTTAAAACAAACCATGTTGTTTTTTTTTTTTTTAATACAGCACATTGTTGACTTATTTTATTCCAACATTAAGAGTCACTGTTTTTTTTTTTTTTTAAGTTTTTAAAGTCATCTCTACACCCAGTGTGGGGCTTGAACCCACAACCCCAAGGTGAAGACTCACACACCCTTCCAACTGGGTAGCCGCACCCCACAGTCTCTGTGTTTTCTCTGATTAATTGTACATTGATTACAGGACTTCGCATTTTATTTTTATCTGGAATTTACTTTTGTTCCTTCTTTTCCTTTTTTTTTTCAAGTTTATTTATTTATTTTGAGGGAGAGAGAGAGAGCATGAGTAGGGGAGGGGCAGGGAGAGACAGAGCCAGAGAGAATCCCAAGCAGGTTCTGAGCTGTCAGCACAGAGCCTGACATGGGGCTCGAACCAATGAACCATGAGATCATGACCTGAACTGAAGTCAGATGCTCAACCAACTGAGCCACCCAGGTGCTGCCTTCTTCTTCTCCTTCTTCTTTCTTCTTCTTCTCCTTCTCCCCCTCCTTCTTCTCCTTCTCTTTCTTTCTCTTTCTTTCTTCTTCTTCTTCTTCTTCTTCTTCTTCTTCAATTTTACTTATTTTTGAGGGGGAGAGAGAGACAGAGAGACAGAGAGACAGAGAGAATGAGCGGGGGAGGGGCAGACAGAGAGGGAGACACAGAATCCGAAGCAGGCTCCAGGCTCTGAGCTGTCAGCACAGAGCCTGATGTGGGGCTTGAACTCACCAACCGGACAGGACAGCGAGATCATGACCTGATCTGAAGTTGGACCCTTAGCAGACTGAGCCACCCAGGCGCCCCCCACCCCCTTCTTTTTCCTTATTTTCTGCTTTCCACTGGGTGGATCCAGTTTTCTTCTGTTGGCTTAAACATCATGTATTTTTTTTTTTTTCTTATGGCAGTTGCTCTTAATTCTGTTTATCTACCAGATGACTTTTTTAAAAAAGATTTTATTTATTAAAAAAAAATGTTATTTTGACAGAGAAAAAGTGTGAAGGGGGGGGGGCAGAGAGAGAGAAAATCCCAAGCAGGCTCCATGCTCAGTGTGGAGCCGAGCCCAACTTGGGGCTCCATCCCATGACCGTGAGATCATGACCGTGAGATCACGACCGGAGCCAAAACCAAGAGTCCGCCTTTCCACTGACCGAGCCCCGGCGCATTCTCATCGTGAGCCACAGCACATGTGCAGAAAAGCGCAAATGCTTGGTGTCGAGCTCCGTGAACCACCCCAGGGTGAGCTCCCACACGGCCACCTCTCCGGACGGGAAGGAGACCACGGAGCCACCTCGCGGGACCGGAAGGAGACCGCGGCCGCGTAGCTCCTGGGCCCTTGGCCCCGGGCTTCTCCGCACGCTCACGCGAATCCCGCGGCTCTAAACGCCGCGACCCGCTTCCGTCTGGCGCTGGAGCTTCGGGCGGCCCCGCGGTGTCCCGCCGCACCTCTCGGGGCTGTGCTCGCGAGCTTCGCACTGGCCGCCGCGCGTAGCTGGTTGACTCACTCGCTTTATCGCTGCACGTTACGATGTACCGTATGGACAGCCTCGGCTCTTCCGACTGTCGGGCTCTCGCCGTGTCTCTTTCCTGGTGGCGAGACACGCTGGCCGTCCCTCCCTGACCCTTTGGGAAGTGCCTGTTTGCGTTTGCCCGCATGTCCCCCCCTTTGGTTGTCGTCCTTCCTACTAACATGCAGAGGTTCTTGGTATGTCCCCGATGGGCGTCCCCTGTCGCTCATTAGCGCTGCACAAAGCGTCTCCCTGTGACTTGCCTTCTCGCCTCCTCAGTGGTGTCTTTTGATGAGCAGAAGCTCCTGAATTTCATGCGATCCAGTTTATCACTCTTTTCTTTTTATCCCTACTGCTTTTTGTGTCCCCTTTAAAATCTTTTCCAACTCCGGGTCGCCTGGGTGGCTCAGTCGGTTAAGCGTCCGACTTCGGCCCAGGTCATGATCTCCATGGCTTTTTAGTTCGAGCCCCAGGCTGGGCTCTGTGCTGACAGCTCAGAGCCCGGAGCTGCTTCACATTCTGTGTCTCCTCTCTCTGCCCCTCCCCCGCTTGCGCTCTGTCTCTCTCTCAAAAATAAAAAATATTTAAAAAAAAACCAATTTTTTTTTCCAACTCCAGAGTCAGAAAGCTATTGTCTTGCATCTTGCCCTCCACTAGGGCTTTCTTCCTGACTTTGCCCCTGGAATGACAAGTCACGTGGGACTGCTTTTCACCTTTTAAAAATATGTGATTTAGAGTAACGTCACTCTTCAGAGCACAGCTGTAGGAATCTTGGCCCTTCCCCCCTCCCACCGTGTGGACAGCCCCTGTCCTGGTACCGTCTGCAGGGAGGCCACCTGTCCCCGCGGCTGCGCGGTGCCCCTTCCAGACGGCGCCCCTCTGTTCCCCGGGCCCCGCGGCGCTGACTCCTCCAGCCTCACAATGGGCGGGGTGCTGGGTGAGTTCGCCACCCTGGTCTACTGCACGAAGGCTTGGGCTCTCCTTGGCTCTCTGCATTTCCATACACTTCTCACAGCGACTTCGTCAAATAGCAGCGAAACCTGTTGAGATTTTGCTTGCGATTACATCGTGTGTATCGACCCGTTTGAGGAGGTGTGTTATCTCTATAAACGCGGATTCTTCCTGTTTGTGAGCACATCTCCATCTACTTAGGGGTAATTTATCTCATGATGTTTTCTTGTTTTCTGCACAGAGGTGTTCTACTTCCTTTATTAGACATATTACTTGTATTATGAACGGTATGCATAAATGCATATATGTACATCCGTTAAACATTATATATGCATATATATATACATATACCTGATATATGTTACATATATACACACATATAAATTTCATTTTCTAACTGTTGAAAACTATAGAAATGTAACTGACTTATTTAAAAAAGGTTTTAAAAAGTTTTATTCATTTTGAAAATTTTTTTAACGTTTATTTTTGAGAGAGAGAGAGCGAGTGGGAAGGGGCAGAGAGAGAGGGAGACAGAATCCGAAGCAGGCTCCAGGCTCTGAGCTGTCAGCACAGAGCCCGACGCGGGGGCTCGGACTCACAAACTGCGAGATCCTGACCCGAGCCGAAGTTGGACGCTTAACCAACTGAGCCACCCGGGCGCCCCCACGACTGCCTGCTACATACTGCCCTGGTACAAACAATCTTGCTAAACTCACTTATTAATTGCAAACATTTGTTCTCTCGGTTCTATAGACTTCTCCAGGCACAAATCATATCACCTGCTCAAACTAATGACAGCTTCGTTTCCTTATCTCCAGCTCCTACTTCTTCTGTTTCGCTTCCTTGCTTCTTGGAAGAAGCTCCTGTGTCTGGAGCTTCGGGGACAGAGCCCAGCCGTGCCGGTAGCTGTCTGCTCTGTCTCAAAGAGGATGTTTCCAACTCTTCATTAGAAAGATTGCTCTTCGCGAGGGATCTTTCTCGATGCATTTCATCAGATTAAAAAATCCCCTTCCATTCTTAATCTACTGAAGGCTTTTAAAAAATACATCATGAACAGCTTATTGACTTCTATTAAATGTCTCTTGATTCTATTGATGTGATCTTATTTTTTCATTTAATCGTTCATGTGAAGAACGGTTTGATTTTTTAAGCCTTTCATTTAAGAAATGATTTCAAATAAAAAGCCTGCAGAAATAGCACGCACATTCCCCAAATGTCAACACTTCGCGGCTCTGCTCTGTCTCCGCATTCACAGAACACACACACACACACACACACACACACGTAATATGTGTGGTACACATACACTCACCTATATTTGTACATGTAGATCTCCTGTGCACCTTTGGGGACGGGTTGCAGACACACCACCTATTTCCCTTACACCTCAGAGGGTTCCCGAAGCAAAGGACTTTCTCCTACATAACCTCGGTTCTACCTCCAAAATCAGGAAACCACCCCTGATCCGACATCCCCATCTCATTGGCAGATGCCACGCAAACTTCCTCACTGTCCTGGTGACGTCCTTCATGGGGCTACGACCGGTCCTGGCTCATGTGTGCATCTGGCTGTCACCTCTCCCTTGTCTTCTTTCATCTGGAATGTTCTTCTGTGTGTTCCTGACTTTCATGACCAGTATGTAGAACACCCCTCAATCATGTCTCCCCTGACTGTTGGGCACAGATATCACACAAGAGATGCTGTGCCTTCTCAGCACATCAGCCCAGGAAGCCCCACTATTTGTGCCATTAATTTTTTTAATGTTTATTTACTTTTGAGAGAGAGAGAGAGAGAGAGGGAGGATGAGTGGGGGAGGAGCAGAGAGAGAGGGAGACACAGAATCCGAAACGGGCTCCAGGCTCCGAGCTGTCAGCACAGAGCCCAATGCGGGCCTTGAACTCACAAATCACGAGATCATGACCTGAGCTGAAGTCGGACGCTTAACTGACTGAGCCACCCTGGCACCCCTGGTGCCATTAATTTTTATTGCTCAGTCAGAACGGCATGTGCCAGATTACTGTAAAATGACCTAAAAGTATGTTGTTAATTAATATGTAATTAAGGCAAACATCCAGTCCTTTGGGACTAAGTATTTCAGTTTTGTCTGTTTGTTTTTGTTTTTGCCCTTTGTAGTGCCCTTTGTTAGAGTCAGTAAATGCCCTTCTATCTCTTGTTTGCTCAGAGTATTTATCGTGGATGGATGTTGAATTCTGTCAAATGCTGTCTCTGCATCAGTTGACATGATCGTGTGGTTTCTTCTTTAGACTGTGAATATGGTGGCTCGCACGGATTTGTTTTCCTGACCTGAGCCAGCTTTGCATTCCTGGGATACCCTCTGTGTGGCTGTGGTGCCTTGGAGATATTATTTGCTAATATTTTGTTGAGGGTTTTGTGTCATGCTTGCCCTGGGGCTTTGATTTTCTCCTCTCTTGCGCGTTGGATGTTCTGGTTCCTCACACGCAGGATGATTCCAGATAGTATCCCGCACGCTCAGAGATTATGTTATGAATACCTGCTCTTCTAAAAATCCCACTGAGAGTGTTGACGTTTTTTTTTAGCACGCCATCGGCCCAGCCCTCTGTGGGTTGTGGTTTCAATGCCAGCGGTTTTCAAAGCCTTTACAGTGTTACCTGGGTCCGTCCTGTGTGGGCACTACCCCCGGTGGCCGGTATGGGACTCGGCTGCGGTCTGTCCTGTAGCCCAGTGCACAGACCTGGGAGGCACACACAGCTTGGGGTGAGCCCAGAAGGCACGGACGTCATGGGGATGCTTTCTGGATACTTTCTGGCTCCCCGGAGCTCCCCTTTCCAGTCCTCTGGCAGAGTCTGCGGCTTTGGCCACCCCGCCTCCTGCACACTCCCTGTGACGGCTCCTGCGACTTGGACAGAGGGCAGCGCTTGGCTCTCTCCCCTCCCCGCCCTCTGGGGACCACGTCCCCTCCCACGGGAGAGGAAGGTTTTCTCCCTCGCAAGGCACATGTGAACTGGTGCCTCCACTGCAGGCTGGGTGGGGGGTCGCCTGGGGGCAGGTGTGAGGGAGAAGAGAACCACCCCCACTCCGACACTCTGCCCGGAGCTCCCCCAGCCTCAGGGAGCATCAGGACGCCCCTTTCTTTCCTGCCCCCTGAGCCTGAACTAGAGAGCTCCCCTGGAGCTTTCTCTGTCCACGTCCCCAGCCCCATCTCTAGCTTTCAGGCTGGGGTGAGTCCAGGCCGAGGGGTGTGGAGGGAGAGCCCGAGACCCACCCCCACTTCGGTAGTGCTTCAAATTCTGGCTCTTCCCACAGTCGGCCCGTTACGACTTTGCTGGGTCCTCGCGTGAGCCATGCGTGGTCCTCCTTTAATTGCTGCATCCAGTGGGAGAGACAGAGTCGGCCATGTCTGCTCTGTCTCGCCCCAAAAGGGGACCCAGGACATGAAAAGAAGGCGGCAACGAACAAACGTAAGACCCAGCAACTCTTCCTGTGTAACCACGTTGGATGGATCTTTGCCGGGGTGTGGGTGTAAACACACACTTGCCCTAGGCCGCCGGCAGGTGCAAGCAGGCACCGTGATGACTCAGCCTGAGCACCCCCCACGCAGCACTCCAGGGTGGGGGCACGTACCTGCGCAGCGACCCACCGCGGCTGCTCTGTAACCGCATTGCTTCCGGGGCGTATTTCCAGACCGCGTCTCTTCCTTTCCTTTCTCGTGGCTTTTATGTGTTCCTTGTAAACAAGGTCTGTTTTGTTGTTTCGTTTTGTTTTCTTTTTTGAAGAAATCAGAGCGATCGTCTTGGCCTTTCAATGGGAAAGTTTAGTCCATTTACATTTGATGTGACTACTCATACAATGGTGTTTAAATCTGCCTTTTAGAAAAGTTTCCTAATTTCTGCAGCTGCTCTGTTTCCACGCCCCACCCCCCTTTTGTTTTGTTTTGGGTTGCCTCTTTTTAAAAACATTTTTTTTAACGTTTATTTATTTTTGGGACAGAGAGAGACAGAGCATGAACGGGGGAGGGGCAGAGAGAGAGGGAGACACAGAATCCGAAACAGGCTCCAGGCTCTGAGCTGTCAGCACAGAGCCCGACGCGGGGCTCGAACTCACGGACCGCGAGATCGTGACCTGAGCTGAAGTCGGCCGCTTAACAGACTGAGCCACCCAGGTGCCCCTGGGTTGACTCTTAAAGCCAGCTTGGTGAGCTCCTCCCTACAGTGTGTTCCTGTTCCTTGGTGCTTCAGCTTGGTGCTTCCGGAGCTCATCGACACCGTCTTCTGTTTCCTTCTTGCTTTATATGTTGTCGGTTCACATTTCGACGTCGCGTTTTCTACACGTCACTACATCTCAGCATTTTTATCACTATGACAGACACCTTCTCTGCTCTCCTTTCCTCCCTGCCCTTATTTTCTTCGCCTAAAGGGCAACTTTCACACTGTTTTTGCTGCAGGCCTGCTCCAAACTCTCTCAGTTCTTGTTTGTCTGAGTAAAGAGTGATTGCAGGCCAGCAACTTACTCCTTCCCTATTGCTGCTGTAACGCACCCCCACGCACTGCAAGCAACGCCCGTCTACTACCTTACAGCTGTGGAAGGTGGCGGTCTCAGTGTGCTAAAATCGAGGACGGCTCCTTCTGGAGGCCCTGTCATCCCGCTTCTCCAGCTTCTAGGGGCCGCCGGCACTCCTGGGCACACGGCCCCTCCTCCGTCATCCCTGCCCGGGTTTGGGGCCTCACAGTGTCTCTCTGACTCTCCCGCCCCCCCCCCCCCCCACCTCCTTGTGATGACACCGGACCCACCGATGACCCTGGACGACCTCCCCTGCCAGGCCCGTAATGTCATCACACCTGCAAAATCCCAGTTGCCTAACGTGACGTGGTCACAGGTTTGGGGGATTAGGACGTGGACCTCTCTGGGGCCATTCCTCTGCCGACCACAGCCGGCACTTCCCTGCGGTGGGTCAAAGTCACCGTCCCATTGTCTCCTGGGTCGTGCTGTTGCAGCTGAGAAGTCAGCTGTCGCGCAACTCTCAGGCTTCTGCCATCCGACTGCCTTTCAGATTTTCTCTCCGGTTTTCACCAAAGACAAAGATTGTATGACGTGTGTACAGGTGTGGGGTTTATTGTGACGATGCTACGGTTGGTTGGGCTACTTGGACTCAGACTTTGACATCTTTCGGCAGAGACAGAAACTCCTCAGACTGCTGCTGTGTCTTGCTCGGGGCCCTGGGCTTCCAGCCGTGCACGGAGCAGACCTTCCTGCCCGGGTGGCCCCCGCCCCGGGCTCCATGCTTCAGGACGCCCAGCTCCTCCTGCCGTCCCCGTCCTTGGGTCTTCCCCGTGCGTCCACTCTGCCGTTCACCCTCCCTTTGACTCTTGATTCCGGTTATTGTGTTTCTCAGCCCTACAATTTCTGTTTGGTGCTTTCCCCCCGTCTCGTCCGTCACATGGTTTCCAGGGCCCCGTGCCGGACCACGCCTGATCCCTCCAGTCTCTCGGGTGTCTGGGGTTCGTCTCTGTGGGGTTCACTCTGTGTGTCTGCTGGCTGGCTCCCGGAGTCCAGTCTGGCAGCCTGCGGTGTTTGAAAAATCACTTGTGGGATAACTGAGGCCTTCAACGGACACGCTGCTCTCCCCGCGGGGTTTCACGCGCTTCCGCCGGGCACGGGAGGTGAGGCCTGCCCGGTCACCGGCAGCCGAGTTCAGAGCCGGAGATGGGCAGCCCCCCCTGGGCTGTGACCCCACCCACTCTGGGCCTCCAGGAGCCTGTGACCAGCACACAGTTCACCTGGCACAGGCGTCAGAGACGTGAAGTTGCTCTCGCTCCTGAGGGACCCCAGGCACCCATGAGCCCCCCACGGTCCCTCTGTGATCTGGTGCAGCTCCGTCAGCCTTCCAGGCAGGTGGGGGGCATGGAGCCCATCCTCATGACTGCATGGCGTGATGGCCGGTGGCGAGGGGCTGCGGCTAAGGCGGGCGGCCAGACCGCAGTGCGGCAGGACAGCTGGATGGAGGCCAGGCCTGGAGTGAAGTGCACGGTGTTGGGGATGCCACCCCGATTCAGGGCAGTGGTGTTCCAGCCAGGGGAGCCTCTGGGATGGTGTACCCGGGGGAGGGGGGGGGGAAACAAGCCTGGCAAGGCTGTGAGGGGCTGTCTTGAGAGATATGGCTGGGGGGCCGGCAGGGCCAGGCTGGGGGCAGCTCTACAGCCAGGCCCGGGAGCTTGGTCCTCTTGTCAAGGCCATGGGGACACCTCGTGAGGGGGTCACAGTCAGACTGGCAAGTTGGGAAGGTCCATCACGGGTGAAACTGTGTCTCCCCAAAGATATGTTTAAGTCCTGACCCCTGGAACGTCCAAATGCGACCTCATTTGGAAACGAGGCCTTTGCAGATGCCATCAAGTTAGGATGAGGTCACTGGGTGGGCCTTTCCAACATCACATGTTTTCACGAGAAGAAGACAGACGCACAGGGAAAGGCCGCGTGATGTCCGAGGCGGATGGGAGTGGTGCGTCCACAAGCCAAGGAAGGGGAGGGGTTGCCGGCGGCCGCCAGAAGCCGAGGTGCCACCCCGGAGTCCTAGTCCTAACCGTCCTCACCCGCTCTGGGCCCACCCTCGAGGGCCACGCCTCCGCGCCCAGGCAATGTTAACACAAAGGGGAGAGCCAGGAGGGGGAGCGCCGCGAGGTCAGCGCAGAGTCGCCAGGGTGCTGGGGGTGGGGCAGGAGGTGTGCGGAGCCCTGGAGCAGCTTTGCAGGTTTGAGGCTAAGGACTGGGCTTTTAGAGCACTTGGGTGAGGTGGGCAGGGCAGAGGGGTGAGGTGGGCGAGGTGGGCAGG
>NW_026057582.1:420609-425148 GCF_023721935.1 Panthera uncia | reverse complement strand
GTGGGCGAGGTGGGCAGGGTGAGGGTGAGGTGGGCAGGGCAGAGGGGAGAGGCTGCAGGGGCTGAGGGGGCAGCTCCTTCCCGACAGTGGAGGCCACAGGGAGGTGCTTCTGGTCTCTTCCTACGCAGCCCGTCCCTCCTCTGCCTCCTGGGGCTGCCAGGGTGCAGCTGGCGCTCCCTGGGGCGGAGGCGGTGGGGGTCGTGTGCCCTGGGCCTTCTCCCCACCTCCCTCCGTATTGCCTTTTGTGCCTTGAGGCAGGGGGGCTTCTGGAGGCCTCTGGGGGAGAAGATCCACCCCGAGGGGTCTGGGGCCCCTCCCTGGGTACAAAGACAGCTTCGGGGTCCTGACCACACAGGTTCCTGCCAGTGAAAGCAGATGTGGGGGGCTGGTATCTCCCAAGCAGCCACCCCGAGGGGTTCACCGCAGTAAGTTCTCACAGCACCTCATCTGTGCTTCTTGTGGGTCGGTGGCCTGGGCAGCCCAGGGTCCTGGCTTCCCTTGGGCCAGAGACGTCCCCGCCCCCGGCGCCAAGGGAGCGTGGCAGTCCCATAGTCTCCTGCACAGACCGCATCACCCGTGTGGACCCAAGCACAGCTCAGGGCCTCAGTGTAAGCAGACCTGGTGTGAGTCGTGCCTCACCCCTTTGCATCAGGGGGATGCCGGTGCCCCTGCACCTCTCTGACGCTCCTCTCCTCCTCTGTCGGAGGGACGTGGGATGTGGGAGAGCAGGCATTAGGTGGGCTCCCCTCCTCCCACCCTAAGGCGGACGGCCTGGGGTGTGCGGTGGAGGCTCCGTGAGGACACAGTGGTGACCGGGGTTGGAGGAAGGAAGCCTGAGCCTCCAAACCCGAGCGAGCGCCTGGACGGCTGAAGACGAAGGCCACCGGCTGCTCTTGTCTCCCACCCTCCGAAGGAAGCCAGGAAGGCTGGAGAGATCCGGGACCCGGGGCTCTTTGGGACGCGGCACCGACACCCACCGCACTGTCCCCACAGGCCGCTTGCACAGGGCCGGTGGTCAGCCCGGCCCCGCGTCCGGACCAGCTCCGCGGCAGGGAACGGGGTCCTCGGGCTGCCTGTCGAGGGCTAGTGGGGTCACCCTGGTGGGCGGCCTGGGTGGGGCCGCAGCGGGATTTCAGGGCGTGAGCGGGACTGAAGACCCGGCTGTGGGGTGAAGCAGGGTGCAGGGGCTTCCCGGGGATGGCGCGCGGGTCCGGCGGTGTCCAGCTCCCCGGGGCCAGCGGTCGCCGGCACCGCTGCGGCGCCGGGCTGTCGCCGTGGGAACCGGGGGCGGGGGGGGGGGCGGGGCGCCGGGACCCCCACCGCGCGGGGCGGGGCCTCGGGCGGGGGCGGGGCCTCGGCGGGGGCCGCGCCGAGAGCCGCGAGGGGAGCGAGCACGGCGCAGGGAGCGCGGCCTCGGCCCGGCGCGGAGGCTCGGCGGGCCGGCGGTGGGTAGGCGCGGGGCCGGGGGGTGCGAGCGGGGCGAGCGGGGGGTCGGGCGCAGGGGCTGGGATGCGCAGCGGCGCTGCAGGGCCGGGCCCGGCTTGGGCAGAAGGGCGGAGACGCAGCCTGTCTGGGGCAGCCTGGGTCTGGTCGGCGCTGGCGGCCCCTTCCTGTCCGCCCCCATCGGTGGGCACCGAAGGGGCGGCTCGGGGAGGGGGCGGGCAGGCGGCACGCGGGGGACCGCAGGGCCAGCCCAGGACAAGCCAGGGCAGGAGGGCCTGGGGCCAGCTCCCCAGGGAGAGGCCGGGCAGGGTGTGCGGGAGCGGTGGTCAGGCCCTGGCTCCGGCTTTCTGGGGCGGGGGCGGGGGATCCCCCTGCGAGCTCTCGTGGGGATGGGGTCTGTCCTGGCATCGTCAACCCGGGTTTGATGAGTGGCTGAGAGAGGGAACGAGAAAGCCAAGCAGTAGATGGGGAGGGGTGAGCGGTGCAGCGGCTCTCTGGCTATTTGGCCTGGCCAAGGGCTGGGAGGAAGGCCATTCCCAGGCCGCTGCTGGAGCCAGAGGAGGCAGGGTGGGAGGAGGCCCCTTGGGTCACGCGTGCCCACCTGGTGGCTGAAAATGGGGTGAGGGTGTGGTGTGGGTGGGGAGCAGGGGCTCCAGACACTGTTTTGGTAGGGACATGGTGCTATGACCCCCCTTCCCCCAAGGAACCCTTCGCTGGAGGTGTCTGAGCTCACAGTGGCGGGGGGCGGGGGGGGGTCCTGTGTGTGGCTGCAGGGACCCCTGGGTGGGACAGCAGCCGTGTTGAGGTCAGGAGTGGGGGTGTGGATTTGGAGGAGGGCCTCCTTCCTCAGTCTTGAGGGCGGTGGTGTCACTAGGGGCAGGCTTCACAGGCACGGGGAACATTAAATTTTATGTCCTTGTCTAGACAGGGCAGTAAACAGAGCCCAGGGCCAGAGGTGCTGCGGAGGGGAGAGGCGGGCTGAGGGGGCCTGGCTGGAAGTGAGTGGAAGTAAGTCTGCAAAGTGACTTTCAGTGGGTGACGGGTGCGGGCCCAGGTGTGGGGACCCAGTCTGGTGTGGGACTCTGACCAGCACAGTCACGACGATGCCAAGGGTGTGAGAAGTATAGGGGTCTGCAGAGCCCAAAGAAGGTCCCCGTGGGTGAGAGCGCAGGGCGGGCTTCCTGAGACGGCCCCAAAGGTGCGGGGGTGGGGTGGGGGGGAAGTGGCAGAGGGCCACCGCTTAGCGGGGAGCAGGGCAGCGTACCTGGCGGGACAGGCGTCCACTGGCACGAGCCTCCGTAGGCAATGGGAGCCCTGGTGAGACGGGGCAGGGAATGGTCCACGGCCTGTGGACGGGTGTGTGGGGGCACCGAGTCCGCCGAGGTAGGGGTGGCGATGCTTGTGGGAGGGGATCCTCAGCACTTGGATGACCCTCAGTCCTGGACCAGAAAACACGCCCGGAGCGCCAGCGCAGCGCCCAGGCAAGGGGCCTGGGCCTCCGCGGGCCTCGGGGGCTCCGGGAGCGCACAGAGCTGAGGCCGCAGGCCCGCTTCCCGCCCAGCAAAGCGCCCGGGGGCGAGAGGACGCCGGAGGGCCGACGGCGTGTGCCCAGCAGGGGCAAACCGCCGGGGCCCGGGGATGCGCGCGGCCGGGAGAAACCACTTCCGTTCCATTTCCTTCCCGGCGGCCGCGGGAAGCCGGTCTCGGGTCTCAGGCAGGGCTGCAGCGCCCCCTGGAGGCCCCGCTCCCGGCTCCGGGTCCCCGCGAGCGCACCGGCGCGTGCGTGCGAAAGAAGCCCCCCGGCGCCCCCGCGCGGGGACAGCGCCCCGCGCAGGAAGCATGTCGCGGGGGCGGGGGGGAGGGGAGGGGAGGGGAGGGGAGGGCGGAGGCTGTCCCCCGGGCTGCGCCCTCACCGTCTCCTCTGGTCTTCCCCAGGTTCCGAGCTCGCCGGCCGGCAGCGGTGGCGCCCTCAGAGCGGCTGGACGGGTCCTGTCGCGCCATGCCCGCGGGCTGAGCGCCGCCGCCGCCACCGCCTCCGCCGCCGCAGGGCCTCGTCCCGCCTCGCGTGGGGGCCACGCGCGCCCAGGCCGGGGCCCCGGCGGCCGACCATGGTGCTGCCGCCCCCGGACCGGCGCCACGTGTGCCTGACCACGCTGGTGATCATGGGCAGCATGGCGGTCATGGACGCGTACCTGGTGGAGCAGAACCAGGGCCCGCGCAAGATCGGCGTGTGCATCATCGTGCTGGTGGGCGACGTGTGCTTCCTGCTGGTGCTGCGCTACGTGGCCGTGTGGGTGGGCGCCGAGGTGCGCACGGCCAAGCGCGGCTACGCCATGATCCTCTGGTTCCTGTACATCTTCGTGCTGGAGATCAAGCTCTACTTCATCTTCCAGAACTACAAGGCGGCGCGGCGAGGCGCGGCCGACCCGGTGGCGCGCAAGGCACTGACGCTGCTGCTGTCGGTGTGCGTGCCCGGCCTGTTCCTGCTGCTGGTGGCGCTCGACCGCATGGAGTACGTGCGCACCTTCCGCAAGCGCGAGGACCTGCGCGGCCGCCTCTTCTGGGTGGCGCTGGACCTGCTGGACCTGCTGGACATGCAGGCCAATCTGTGGGAGCCGCCGCGCACCGGGCTGCCGCTGTGGGCCGAGGGCCTCACCTTCTTCTACTGCTACATGCTGCTGCTGGTGCTGCCGTGCGTGGCGCTCAGCGAGGTCAGCATGCAGGGCGAGCACATCGCGCCGCAGAAGATGATGCTCTACCCCGTGCTCAGCCTCGCCACCGTCAACGTGGTGGCCGTGCTGGCGCGTGCCGCCAACATGGCGCTCTTCCGCGACAGTCGCGTCTCGGCCATCTTCGTGGGCAAGAACGTGGTGGCGCTGGCCACCAAGGCCTGCACCTTCCTCGAGTACCGCCGCCAGGTGCGGGACTTCCCGCCGCCCGCGCTCGCGCTGGAGCTGCAGCCGCCGCCGCCGCAGCGCAACTCGGTGCCGCCGCCCCCGCCGCTGCACGGCCCGCCCGGCCGCCCCCACGGGCCCTCGCCCACGCGCGACGCCCTGGGCACGTGACGGGGCCCCGCGCGGCTTGCATGGGATGGGG
>NW_026057582.1:415194-415609 GCF_023721935.1 Panthera uncia | reverse complement strand
GGTGGAGGGTGGGGTGGAGGGGTGGAGGTGGGAGGTAGGAGGTGGGGTGGAGGGTGAGAGTGGGGTGGAGGGTGGAGTGGAGGGGTGAAGGTGGGATGGAGGGGTGGAGGTGGAGGGTGGGGTGGAGGGGTGGAGGTGGGAGGTAGGAGGTGGGGTGGAGGGTGAGAGTGGAGGTGGAGGGTGGGGTGGAGGGTGGGGTGGAGGTCGGAGGTGAGGTGGGGTGGAGGAGTAGTGGAGAGGTGGAGGGGTGGAGGGGTGGAGGGGTAGTGGAGGGGTGGAAGGGGGGTGGAGGGGTGAAGGGGGGAGGTGGGATGGAGGGGTGGAGGTGGAGGGTGGGATGGAGGGGTGGAGGTGGGAGGTAGGAGGTGGGGTGGAGGGTGAGAGTGGGGTGGAGGGTGGAGTGGAGGGGTGAAGG
>NW_026057582.1:404539-415094 GCF_023721935.1 Panthera uncia | reverse complement strand
GGGGGGGGGGGGGGGGGGGGGGGGGGGGGGGGGGGCAGGATATGGGATCAGGTGGACACTGGAGCCTGAGGCCAGGAGCATGGAGCCTGGCCCCACCTGCCCTGAGCCCGGTGGGGACAGACACCCATGGAGCCCCCAGCAGCCGGGCCCAAGCAGCCTGGCTCCCTGGTGGGGCAAAGAGGACGCTTGAGGCTGCCTGACCTGTCACCTGAGAGCACACGACACCATCCGCGGGTGGCCTCTCACCTGGCCTCTGCCCGGTGCCATGCGCTTGTGAGGTGGCCCTGGGCACCCACGGGCCAAGGAGGGGAGGGAACCCTTTGCCTTGGGCCACACGGGGCTGCTGACGAGGCTGTTGGAGGACGCCTGGCTGTGGCTACAGGGACTGTGTTAGGGGGCGGCACGTCTGGCCGGCCAGTCCTCATCGCGGAGCCATGTGGCGGGCCAGACTCGTGCTCAGTGCGTTTCACCTGTGCTGCCTGATGACAAGGTCCACTGTCCCTGTCTGTAACCAACAGCTCCCAGAAGGGCCCTGAGCTGGCGGTGCAGAGCAGGGACCTCTCTGTGCCCCCTTCCTGCCAACCGCAGTTCAGGCGGGGCTGGCCGACCACCGGGCCCCTCCCCATCTCTCCTCTCCCCCAGCCTGCGGTTGCCTGGGGTCTGGCTTTTGGAGTTGAATGCTTCCCAGTCAGCCGGCCTTGGGGACCAGTGTCCCCGGATGCCATCACACCCTGACTACAGCCCTGCCCTCGGCTCCCAGAATGGCCACTTCCACACCCCCTCCCCCTGCACAGCCGTGGCAGCCTCTCTCTGAGCCCGGGGAGCCCAGGTGTGGAGCAGGGGGAGGCTCTCTCCTCCTGTGTTGGAGTAGAGCAGGGAGGGGAGGGGGGGCGCTGCAGGGGGAGCTGTCCCAGAAAGGCCACGGACCGGGCGTGGAGGGCTCGAGGGGCCGCGAGGGGCACAGCCCGCAGGTGGGGCGGGGTGTGCGTGCAGTCTTGGGGGGGTGTGGTCTGGGGTGGGGGCGGCAGGTGAGGCTGAGGGCCAGGTGCTCCCCCCACCCCAGCCAGTGTTGGCCCATCCCGTCCCCACTGGTGTCTTGGGTGTGTCCTCGGTGCCTCCTGTGGAACCAGGTAGGGACAGCGCGAGGGCTGTGCAGGAGAGGGGTTCCGACAGGCTGCAGGTTCCCCCGGCCTCTCTCCACCACCTGCACTGGGTTCCCACCTGCGTCACCTCTTATCCTCAGAGCCTGTTCTCAGAGGAACCCCTGCTGGCCCTCGGGTCAGGGGGACAGTGATGGGGATCATTCTGTGGGGTCGGCTTTGCTGTGAGGCCCCTACATCCGGTGTCAGAGGTGGGAAGCAGTCCACGCAGCACCACCTCGGCCTCAGTTGGCCTCCCCAGACCATTTAGTGCCGAGGACACTGGCCCCACGCCGTCCTGACTTGGTTTAATGGCCCACGTGCCCTTCCTATGTCTGTGAGGGCATCTGGACAGATGTGGGACCTGTGGTGAGGCCTGTGGCTGGCGCCCACTGCTTTCCTGACTGCTCGGCCTCGGCTGCAGCCGGGCTGGGAGCCGGGGCGTCAGGTGGGCTCGTGGCCTGGGGTGTCCGTCCTCCGGCGTCTTCCTTGGCAACGAGATGCAGACCCAGCGACATTCCAGCCTGCCCTTTCTCTGGTTCCTGAGGTGGCCTGTGATGGCCAGATGCAGAGGAGGCAGCCACTGGCCCCTTGTCCTCTGCTCCCTCAGAGCTCGCAGGTCCCGATGCAGCGTCTGCTGTGGCTCCGTGTGGGCCCCGATGCTGAGCCCAGGCAGACACCGTCCCTGTGTGTGTGTCGGGGTGGGGGGGGGTGCGGACTTGTGGGGCCGCCAGGCTCTGGGGGAGGAGCAGGGAGGGCTTGGGCCTGGGCGGAGCAGGGAGGCCTTCCTCACAGTTGGTGGAGCGGCCTGGGGCCAGCGTGGTGGGCACTAGGCCAACAGGGCAGGGGCAGCCCACAGGGCTGGGGGCACGGGGTGGACTGAGATGCCCATGGGCCACCTGGGAGGCCACCGGGGACTTGACAACGTCAGCATCCACAGACTGTGGCCGGTGGCTGGGCTGGACAGCTCATGCATGGCGGGAAGAGAGTGAAGAGGGCCCGGCTCCCGGGGGGAGGGCAGCTGGGGGGGGAGGGGAGGGGAGGGGGGGCCGTGGAGGACCCCTGCAGCCAGGTCCAGAGAAGGAGTGTCTCCGGGAGCCATGCCCCTCCTGCACCCCTTCCTCCCAGGCCAGGTCAGACGCCGCGTCCTCCTCCATTCTCTGCCCACAGGAAATTCAGTTGGGGGTCGTAGGAGAAACCCCTGATACGATAACAGCTGGACGGTGACTTGTGTCAAACCCCAGAGTCGGGAGTGCCCTTCTCCCAACTTGGGCCGTCCTGGCCAGAGAGACCCCCGTTTCCAGATGCCTGGGAAGCTGGCCCCGCCAGGATGTGAGGTGCCGACCCACGCCTACCGTGTGCCTCGGGTCTGGACACCTGTGAGGTCCCCAGCTGGCACGGTGTCCTAGCTGTGCCGTCACCCGGGAAATCAGGTGCCTGAAGTCCTGTTCTAAGAAGGCCCCAGCCTGGTCACCTCCTCCGAAGAGCTCAGTGTTAGCTTGTTTCTAGGTGGGCCTCGAGGACGTCTGTCACCGTGCACGGGGTCTGAGGCAAGCCCTGCCAGGTTGGCTACATCGTGTAGGACGAGGCTCCGTCCTTCTGTATCTGCCATCGTGGAGCGTTGGCGCTGTCTCCCTGCGTGGTCCCAAGGGTCCACAGCATCCAAGTGCAGGGAGAGAAGGCCTGGGGCCCCTCCTATTGGCAGGAAAACGTTTCTCTGAAGTCCTCGGCACGGGCATGCCCGGGCCCTGCGGTCCAGATCTGGCTCCCGCGACAGCCCCTCTACTGATGGCTGGCTGCGGGGCATGGGGGACCGTGCCTGGTCGGGTCGGGGCTTTGCACCCTGGGTCTGAGACACGGTGGGAGCTCCCGCATGCCGCCTGGTTCCTCTGCCCGCAAGCCCGTGGGGAAGATGGGGAGGGCGGGCGGGTGCGGCACACACAGCTGGTGGGCGCCCCCCCTTTGGCGTGACCCACGAGTCCGCCGGGGCATCCGAGGCATTGCCGCGTGGGCCCAGCTCCCCTCAGAAGCCGTCTGCGCACAACGCCTTTGGCGGGGTCGATGCCGCAATTATCATCAGTCCCGCTGCTGAGAACCCTGGCGCACATCCATGTCCCCGAACAGAAATATACGGTGAAACCCTCTGGGCCACTCGCCTTCCTGGTCTGCAGCGTCCTGCAAACCACACCCTTCCCGGGTGGTCCCGATGGCAAGACTCAGGCCGCTCCTGAGCCGTTGGGAAGGCGTGTGGTGTCCCTCAGCTCAGGGCCAGCCCTGGCCGGGCCCCCGCCCACCCTCCTGTACCCGAGAGCCGGGGACCCCTTCCTCCCCTGGGGCACCGGGGTCAGCCCACCTTCTCCTGCCTGTGGGGAGCTCAGACACCGACCAGATGCAGACTCGGAAAGACGAAGCATTTGAACTTCTGACCCTAAATCTTTCAGCCCAAAGCACACTCACGTTTTCTGCAGCAAAATAGCCTCATAATAACAGGAACTCAATTTAGCCAAATTACACCCACTCGTTTTCATGACACCAAACACGTCACAGGATCAGATTCCTTTTGTCTGGAGGGAAACAGAGCCAGTAGGACAGACAGGCACAGAAAGAGATGTGTGCCGAGGACCTGGGGCCTGGGGAGCCCCACCCTCCGTGTCCGCAGGGTGTGGCCCAGGGCAGCCCGGGGCTCCATTCAGGCCAAGCCCAAAGGTCTGGGAACCAAGAGCGCCCACGTCTGTCTGAGGGCAGAAGACGGGCGAGCCTTCCAGTCCTTCCAGGCCCATGCTGGGTGGGGGGGGGGGGGGGGGGGGGGCGCCCGCTTCGGTCTGTCCACCGGCTTGGTGCCTATCTCCTCTGGAGACACCCTGACGGACACCCAGGGGGAATGTCCGACGTGCCATCGTCATGTCCCGTGGCCCCATCAGGGCAGTAAAGCTCACAGGTGTCGGGGGAGGATGCCAGGGTTGGCAGTCGTGGCACGGGAAGGGGAGGATGCCCACTGGGTTGTGAGGCCCCGTGGTCACCCCTGCATGGCGACAAGAACCAGATTTCCTTTGGGGTCACCCGTACCCTCCCCGGCCCAGTGGTCAGTGTGGGATGGACCCCATCCCCTCTGGCGGGTCTGTCAGTCACTGGGGACGATGTGCCAGCGTCTCTGACTGTGCACTCATCTGTGTCCCCACGATGATGGTGGCTGGGTGGCGTGGACCCTCATGCTGCTCTCCAATGTGAGTCTGGCAGGCTGTCTGTCCAGGCTGCTGGTCTGCCCCAGCCTGTCAAGGACATGCTCCTCCGTGCGAGTTCACCTTGAAAGGGGACACCGGTGGGATGTCTGCATGGCTCTCGGAAGCTGGGCTGAGGCACCCGGCTTGCACCCCGCTGTCCCGAACCCGGACCTGGATATGTGGGTCCACCGAGGCGCGCGGGTGTCCCCGCGAAATTTTGCCTCTTGGAGGGAGGTCTCGGAAAGACCAGCACCTTGGAATTCAAGTAGAGTTTTTAGTCTTTTCCTCCAAAACCTTTGTCCTGTTTGCGTCCTTGGCGGGAGAAGTTCCAGCAGGTCTGCCTCCCCCCCCCCCCCCCCCCCCCCCCCCCCCCCCCCCGTCCCGATAACAACCAGGTGGAGCGAGGCCTCGTGCACCCGGGACAGCGTCCCCTGAGGCCGGGGGCTTCTTCCCGTCCACGCAGCCCTGACGTGTCGGCTTCTAGCTTCAGAAAGGGTCTCGTGCTCTGAAGGCGCTCCTGTGGCTTGTTTCTTCTCTCCGTATTGTACTAAGATTCGCCCGTGTTGCCTTGTGTGTGGGTTCATCCCGCCGTGTGAACGTCTCCCTCTGGTCCACTCCGGCCCCATCGATGGATCTGAGGATCTTCCCGGACTTTGGCTGCGTGAGCATCGCTGGCGACGGTACCTGTGCACAGCCCTCCTCCGCGGGCAGGTTTTCTTGGGCAGCGTGTTTAGCCGTAAAACTGCCAGGATGCAGGGAAGGGGCCGTTAACCTTCACAGGGTGATGCCAAGTGGTCTTCCAAGAGGCCTATGTCAAGCGACCCCCGCGAGCGCGAGCGCCTGTGGGCCGCAGCCCGGGCCGTGCGTCCATACTTGGGATCCCGGCGTCCAGTGCCGCTGATGGAAAATCTCCGTCCGAGTCGAGACTTCATACGTGAGCCCCGCTTTTCTCCGCGGGTTTGTGGACTCTGCCTGCGATATCCTCGAACGCACCGTGCTGTGTCCAGCAGTGGACTTTGGCTTCTGTCCCTTTGTTGGGCCCGTGAGCTGTGGCGTCTGGTCTGGGAATCGAGCAGACGTGTGAGGTCTGAAAGCCATCGACACAGGTCTCGGTTTTGTTGAAAGCTCTTGCGTGACCGTGTTTGTCGTACCCGTGCACGTTTTCGCGAAAGATTCAGGTTCCCGTGAGTCGGCCACGGGTTTGGTCTCCGTGGTCCCGTTGCTCCGGCGTGAGCTTATGGCTGGCCAGCCCCGCACCCTGCTTCCACTTCCGCCTCCGGGACTTTCCCCCAAGCGCACGTGTGTTCCCCCCTTCCCCTCAGACGTTCCGCTCTGGGTGGGCTGTGTGCGTCCCCCAGAAGCCGGACATCGGAGCCCCAGCCCCCAGTGTGATGGGGTTCAGAGGCGAAGCCTTTAGCGGGCGGCTGGAGTCAGATGGGGCCGCGCGGTCCCCGCGAGGGGTCAGCGCCCCCGAGGAGGACGGCAGGGCTCCCGCTGTCCACCCCGTAGGGACGCAGTGAGAAACCGCCGCCCACAAGCTGGGAACCCGCCGTGTGGTGCCCCGATCTCGGGCCTCCAGCATCCAGGACCAGGAGGAAGCCCCAGGCTGTGGTGTTTGTTACAGCGGCCGAGCTGACGGAGACGCGCCCTCCGCGGTCTGGTCCCCACGCGCGCTTCACTGTTAGTCCGCGTGGGGATCTGCGTTTGAAAAGGCAAGCGTGATCGTGTGCATTGATTGTGAATCCTGGTCTGTCCGGACGGACCTCCTCCTACAGTCTCGTTAGATTTGTCGTCTTTTTCTCTGGTCCCCCCTCCCATCCACGGGCTCCGTCCTTTTTCCGTTGTCCTTTTTGTCCTCTGCTGGTTTGCAAACTAGAGTCAAAAAATTCTTTTGCGATCTGCCAGAGTTTTTTTGAGGATGACAGATTTTATTCATTGATTTTTCTGTTGTGGGAAAGTATATGTTAACATAAAACTTACATCGTAACCGTTTTTAGGGAACAACTTGGAGGCCTCACGGTTTTACACAGCTGAGTGATCGCCACCACCGTCCACCACCAGGACTTTTCCATCCCCCCAGGGTGAAGCTCGGTCCTCTGAACACTGACCCCCGGGGACCCCCATCTACTTTCTGCCTCTATGGATGTGACCCCTCTCGGGACCTCGCGTGAGTGGATCGTGTGGTGTGTGTCCCTCTGAGACTGGCCTCTGTCACTCAGGGCAGTGTCCTCAAGCTTCATCCACGCAGTAGCAGGAACCAGGATTTCCTTTTAAAGGCTGAGCAGGATTCTGCTGTGTGGACAGACCCCACACCACTCAGCTGTCTCTCTCACACACTTAACGGCAAGGTTTTCCAACCAGGTTTACGGTTAGTCGGTGTCCCAGCCCTCCCGTCTGGCACACCAAGGCTCGTAGCCACTTTAGTTCCTGTTGGGTCCCACTCCCCACAACCAATTGTTTAGATTTTTGGTTTACTTTAAAGATGCAAAGTTCAGCTCTTTTCCTGTGAATTGCCTGATGAAATTTATTAAGTAGCGTGGCGCATTTCGGTTCCCACTTTGTCCAGTGCCTGGGGCCCTGCGCCCTCTCCCAGGGCCCAGAGCCTCCTGCAGAAGGTTCTGTGTGCTTCTCTGCAAGGCCACCAGCCCTCACCGTGATTTTAGCTCGACGCCCGGCTCCTGAATAAAGACCCCATTTCTGAGGCTTCTCCGTCGGGGTGCGTGGTGGTACAGCCACCGGCTGGCTGTGCTGAGGATGGGGCCCAGCCCTCGCGCTGCCCCACGCCCTGACCCGCTTTCCTCAAGTGTGCACCTTCCTCCTGTTCCAGCCCACGCGGCAAGTGTTTCTGGTAGCCCACAGCTGAGTCGTGTTTGGATTGACTCAGGAGGGTTTGTGGGCCGTGTGCTCAGGCCTTGCGGCCTGCATCCCCGGTGACGCCTCATGGCCGTTATGGAATTGGCCTGCTCCCCGGCTCTGTCCTCACAAGGCTGGAACACAAAATGCCCCAAAGCCGGGCCCCGCTGATCATGTGACCTTTCTGGCCAAAGCGGTGTGGCTGCCTCAGACGTGGGCTTTTACCTGGACCACCCCGCCTCTGCCTGCAGATCCCAAGCTCTTGTCGGCCCCGCCTCCTCCCCCATCCCCACCAGTCGGCTTAGTGTGCTGGTTCCGCGCCCCTGGGCCGGGGTTCGGGTCTCGCTCCACCGCCCCCGGCACGGCTCCTTGTGGGACCACCGGAGGCGCCCCCCGGGGCTCGCTGAACGCAGCCTTTGTCGTCTGGCCAGTACTTGTGTTTTCGTGGGGTTGGGGACAGAACACCCATAACACACGTTCGACCCTTTCCGTTTCGCTGGGAGTCTCAAAAAACAAACGTTGAACCTTTTATTAAACAGAGAAAGAATATCATGTGTGAAATGATAACCAGCGGAGGGTAAGACGGCCCGTGGTAGCGTTTGCTTCCGCCAACCTCGGCAGGGAAAAGCCAAAACAAACGTCCTTCTCAAAATTCGGTTCTGCGAGGTTTCCGCGAAGGAAAGTTGCACGTGACAGCCACCATGGCCAGGAAAGAAAACTCGCAGCGACAGAAGCCTTGGATCAGTGAGATTGGACGTGAATGGACATTGCAAGCCTTCACTGAAAAATTTATGAGGAAAAGAGTATTTATGACTTTTAATGAAATATGGATGAAGGCATCGCGAATGGTGGGAGGCCGGCGTAGGGAGATCGGGATGGGTGAGGGCAGCAGAGAGAGCTGGGGGGGGAGGCTTTGCTCCAGGAAACGCCTCCTCCGAAGAGTCTCTCTTTGCCGTGTGACAGGCTGAGCAGCCAGGGGCCACTGCAGAGGACCCCTCTCCCAGGGGGCTGTGCACAGGAAGCCCAGCCCCTCTGCCCTGACCGCTCAGATCCTGCCCGGACCTACCGCAGGGTCCACGTCGGTGAGCCGCACGCACGCATGCGCATTCCCCAACCCGGGTTCTTTCTGGGTGTTGAGGTTGTGACGTCACTTCCGGGTGAGGCTCTGCACCTGTGGGGAGACAGGTATTGTGCAGGTGGTCAGCCCGATGCAGGGGAGAGCAGGGCGGTGGGGCTGTCAGGGTCGGCCTCCCTACCAGGTGACTTTTGCGGGGGCAGGGTGACTGGGGGAGGGGAGGGCCTTTTTCTGGGAGGGGGGACTGCCCACAAAGTTCACACCTACCCCAGAGTCCCACCTGGCTGGGGCGCGGCTGGCAGGACATGCAATGGCCCACGATGGCCACCAGAGGGCGGCCGAGCTTCACCTCTGCCAGGCTGGCCAGGGAGACCACCGCGCACCTGGAGGCCTGCACAGGTGCACCTGCCGGTGAGACCTTGACTCTGGTCTGGTAGGGGTGGGGGTGGTCGCCCACCCCCGCCTGCAGGGCTGGGCTTCAGAGAGGCCCCGGCCGATGGGCTGAGGACAGAGTGGCTTGTGTGTCACATCTGGGCTGAAGCGTAAGCCATCGGCCGTCTCGTGGTGACCGGCGATGCTGTGGGCTTGGGGGTCAGCTAAGGAAGGGGACATCCTCATCCTGGCCCCTGAGTGGCCACGAGCTGACCCTGTGGGCCCACATCGGACACAAGGGCAGGAGTACACCTTTGTTGCTTCCGCCTCCCAGTTTTGGGGGTGCTTGTCACAGCCACACAACCTCGTTCTGCCTGACCCTCCTCATCGCAGACCGAGCCCCTGAGCTCAGTTCCCCGTGAACTTGATGCCATCATCCCTGAGCCGGAGCCCTGGCCCAGGACATGGCATTAGTCAGCCTGGGGCGGAGCCATGGGGCGGAGCGTGTCCAAGGTGGAGGGTTTGGGTGCAGGCACATGAGGCGGGTGTCTGACTGGTGGCTCGATCGGGGCTGGCCCGGCCACAGTTCATTTACGCTCCGTGTGTCATGATGTCAGCGCTTAGCGGGTCTAATACTGGCCTATCTCAATTTCACGGTGAAAAGCGATGTGCCAGGACGTGTGTAATACGACGGACGCAGGTGACACACACACAGTTTGGGGCGTGGTAGTGGAGTGACCGCTCAGGGACTGTAGCCTGGCTCAAGGGCCTTCCGGTCCTGCCCCCCGTGTCCATGCTGCAGGAAGTCTGCACGCAGGGACGCAGTTCACTGTGTGTGCGGGCCGCCTGGGAAGGCAGAGGGCATCCTCACCACTGTCCTGACCCTCTCCTGGTGGGTCCTGGTGGGAGCGGCAGGGCCCTGCCAGTCCTGGGTCTTTGCCCAGCCGAAGCCAGCTGGGCAGAGTTGCTGGAAACGGTGGGCTGACCAGAGGTGCAGTCGGCCGGCTCCGGGGTGGCGGGGCCCTCTCCAGGTGACCGTGTGCACTCCTGCGCCCTAGCTCAGTCCACGTCCTGAGACGTGGGGACTGGATTGCTCGGGGGCGTGAGTCATGGCCACCTCAGGATGGATGGCGCCCAAAGGCACGTGGGGTCTGGGCAGGAGTGTTGGCCCAGCCGGACGCCAAGGACAGGGGTAAGTGTGGTGGTGTCGCCGAGGGTGAGGGATGGCCTGAGCAGTGCCGGATGGGACGAGGTGGAAACACGGGGCGTGAAAACATGACAATGGAAGAAACGACATAGGGAGGCTGTGCCGGATGGACATGGGAGGGAGGAGGCAGGCCGGATGCCAGGAAAACCCGCCAGGAAGCAGGAGCCCACAGGAGGCCAGCGTGGCCGCCATGGCCGTGACAGGACGCAGAGAGGACGCGGTTTACGTGACTTGGATTCACGAATCGGGAAATGGCAAAGAGCCCCACACGAGGCGCCCCTGCCGCTAGCATCCTGTGTCACATTCACGGACAGGAATTGATAGATTGTCAGTAATGGCCCTTACTCCCATTTCCTTATTTCTAGCAGGGTCATTTGCTCCCTGTTCCAGGACCCCGTCCAGGGCCCACATCATATCTGTCATCACTTAGGCTCCTCTGGTTGTGACGGTTTCTCAGATGCTCCTTGTTGCTGGCGGCCACGGGGACTGGAAGACATGTGCCCAGGTATTTTGTGGGACGTCGCCTCCCTGGATTTGTGTGTTTTCCCATCACACTAGGTTCTGACCAGATGGCGGTTTCCTGTGCGTGCTGATTTGGTTGTCTGGCCACCTGTGTTTGCCAGGACCCCCCCCCCCCCCAAGGGGGCTCTCCGCCCGTCCCGCTGTCTGCTGGAGGGTGCCCCTCCTC
>NW_026057582.1:403034-404529 GCF_023721935.1 Panthera uncia | reverse complement strand
ACCCAGGCCCCAGGCCCAGGCTCACCGGACCCGGGCCCCAGGCTCAGTTGAAGGAGACCCCAGGGTCACCAGACCCAGGCCCCAGGCTCATGAGACCCAGGCCATAGGAACCTACCAAACTCAGGCCCAGGCTTACACCACTCAGGCCCCACCTTCATGAGACCCAGGTGCCAGGTTGACCTGACTCAGGAGCCAGGCTTACCCTACCAGGCCCCAAGGCCACCAGACTCAGGCCCAGGCTCAACAGTCCCAGGTTTCAGGCTCACCTGACAGAGGCTCAGCTAACCTGACCCAGGCCCCAGGTTAACCTGCTATAAGACCCCAGACTCATAATATCCATGTCCCAGCTCACCTGACTGAGACCCTAGGCTCATGAGATCCAGGCCCCAGGCTCACCCTACTTAGGCCTGAGACTCACCGAACACAGGCCTCAGGCTCACACCACACAGGACCCGGCCCCAGGCTCATGACACCCAGGCCCCAGGCTCACCCCACCCGGGACCTATGATCACCTCACCTAGGCCCTAGGCTCACCCTACATAGGCCCAGGTTTATGAGATGTAAGCCCAGGCTCACCCCACAGAGACTCAAGCTCACCCCACCCAGTCACCAGGCTGATGAGACTCAGGCTCCAGGCTAAACCCACCCAGGCCTCAGGATGATGAGATCCAGGCCCCAGGCTCAAAATACACAGACCCCAGTCTCACCCCAGGCAGACCCCAGGCTGACCAGACCCAAGCCTCAGGCTTACCCCACCCAGGCCCCAGGCTTGGCCCTGATAGGCCCCAGGCCCAGCCACCTAGGCCCCAGTTTTACAAAACCCAGGCCCCAGGCTAACCCCACACAGGCTCCAAACTCACCACACACAGGCCACACACTCACCAGATGCAGGCCCCACGCTTACCCCACCCAGGCCTGAGAATCATGAGATACAAGCCCCTGGCACACCCTACCCAGGCCCCTGCTCACCAGACCCAACCCCAGTCTCAGGATATCCAGGCCCCAGGCTCACCCCCCCACCTCAGGCTCATAAGAACCAGGCCTCAGGCTCACCCCACCTAGGCTCCCTGCTCAACAGACCCAAGCCCCAGGCTCAGGAGATCCAGGCCCCAGGCACACCCAACCTAGGACCCCTGCTCACCAGACCAGGACCAGGACCAGGACCAGTCTCACGAGGCCCAGGCTTCAGGCTCACCAGACCCAGGCCCCAGGCTCATGAGATCCAGGCCCCAGGCTCACCAGAATCAGGCCCCAGGCCTACCCAACCCATGCCCCAGGATCATGAGATCCAGCACCCAGGCTCATTCCACCCGGGCCCCTGCTCACCAGACCCAGATACCATCTCAGGAGATCCAAGCCCCAGGCTCACCCCACCTAGGCTCCCTGCTCACCAGACCCAAGCCCCAGGCTCAGGAGATCCAGGCCCCAGGCTTACCCACCTAGGACGCCCGCTCACCAGACCAGGACCCAGACTCATGAGGCCCAGGATTCAGGC
>NW_026057582.1:378241-388034 GCF_023721935.1 Panthera uncia | reverse complement strand
CCAGACCCAGGCCCAATGCTCACCCCACCCAGGCCCCCTGCTCACCAAACCCAGGCCCCAGGCTCATGAGATCTAGTCCCCAGGCTCACCCCACCTAAACCCCAGGCTCATAAGACCCAGGCCCCAGGCTCACCCCACCCAGGCCCCAGGATCACTCTACCCAGGCCCCCTGCTCACCAGACCCAGGCCCCAGGATCACCCCACCCAGGCCCCCTGCTCACCAGACCCAGGCCCCAGGCTCACCCCACCCAGGCCCCAGGCTCATGAGACCCAGGCTCCAGGCTCACAAGTCTCAGGCCCCAGGCTTACTCCACAAGGGCCCCAGGTTTACCAGACCAAGCCCCAGGCTCATGATCCAGGCCCCCTTTTCACCTCACCCATGCCCCCTGGTCACCAGACCCAATCCCCAGGCTCATGAGACCCAGGCCCCAGGCTCACCAGATTTAGGCCCCAGGATCACCCCACCCAGGCCCCAGGCTCATCAGATCTAAGCCCAGGCTTACCCCACATAGGCCCCAGGCTTACCAGGCCCATGCTCCCCAGACTCAGGCCGAGCTATGTTGATCCAGGGCTCAGCCTCATGAGCTCCAGGCCCAAGCTCACCCCACCCAGCCCTCAGGCTTGTGAGAACCAGGCCCAAGGTTCACCAGACCCAGGCCCCAACTCACCAGAACCAAGCCCCAGGCTCACCACAGTTAGGCCCCAGGCTCACCCCACCTAGGCCCCAAGCCCACCAGGCTCAAGCCCCGGCTCCTAAGACCCAGACCCCAGGCTCCTGAGACCCATGACTCGAGCTCACACAGTCAGGGCCCTGGGAAGACAGCCCTTAGCTCATGGCGTGCTGGGGTTGGGCAGGTTCCAGAGACCCTGCTGGAGACATAATGTTATCCCCAGAGTGTAGTTATAGTTGGAAAGGTAACACAGTTGATCTGTTGAAATGGCTGGAGGTGGCCGCTCTGTGTCCGTGGGCCCTCCTCAGTGAGGACATGCACGAAGGGCCGGGCCGGGGGGGAGGGGACTCATCCCCCTTTTACTCAGGAGAATCTGATCACAGAGTGTGCGTGTGTTTGCCACACAGGATATGGTTTCCGAAGTTTATGAGAGCAGTATTAGAAATTAATGTTGAAAATATTTATTTTGAGAGAGTGCATGCGCCCCAGTGGGGAGGGGCAGAGACAGAAGGAGACACAGAATTGGAAGCAGGTTCCAGGCTCCCAGCTGTCAGCACAGAGCCTGACACGGGGCTCGAATTCACGAACCGTGACATCATGACCTGAGCCGAAGTCAGACGCTCAATCGATGGAGCCACCCAGGTGCCCTGAAGTTAACATTTTTAACACAGAAAAGTACAAAGAACATAATTGTTCTAACTGTGCAGGGAGAGCCTGGGGTGAGGCCAGGTGAGGGATCCCCTCTTATTTGTAGGGTGGTGTTCCCTCCTCCCGCCTGTCCTGGGGGTGTCAGAGTGGTCCTGCCCAGCGTGCAGCCCCTCACTCTCCCTGGCGGGGCCCGGCCTGAGGGTAGAAGGTGCAGGATGGAGTGCCCTCCACCCTGCGGGGGACCCAGAACCTCCTTCTCATCAGCCAAGCCACAAGTGGGGAAGGCCTGAAGGGGGGCGGGGCGGAGAGTGGAGCCTTCTGGAGGGTGCGCTGACCTGCCATCCCCATGGGACCCGTCTGAGGCCCCCCGGGCCCCCCGCCCCGCCCCGTGGGTCTCTCCTGGGCCCCCTGGAGCTCTCTCACCACCTGCCCTTCCCTTTTCTTTGGACCAAAGTCGCTGAAGGGCACCCAGGCTGGCTGCCCCCTCCTGCTCTGCTCAGGATGGGCTTGTCTTCCTTTCTTCCTTAAAGAAAACACAATCCCTTTTTATTGTGAAATGTCACATTATGACAGTAAAGTGCCCCAAACCAAGACGCACAGCCGGAGAGCTGTACTGGCCCCAGGCCCAGCCATAGCAGCCCCCTCCTCCCAAAGCCACCCGAGCCTTCATGCCTCCCTTTCCCAGGGGGACTTGTATCCCCTGGAGCCTGGGGGGCACAGTCCCAGTGGGGCAAACTCAGCCTCTGTCTGTGTCGTAGCATCTGGTCACTAGGAGTCTTCCCCAGGGCTCGGCAGGAGGGGGCGGGTATCACGCTTGCGTGTGCCCTTGGGCTGGGGTCCTTGTGGCTCTGTGCACAGACCTTATCCCACGGACCCTTCCAGAGCTGGTGTGGGGAACCAGGGCCTGGGGGTGGCTGCAGAGGAGGTCAGGGCTTGGCCAGGATTCACCCCAAGAGCGCTGGGGGCCATGATCACCTGTGGATTCCAGCACAGTCCCCAGGGTAGCAGATGGGAGTCAAGGTGGGGGGAGGCTGCACATTGAGAGGCGTGCAGGAGAAGGGTCAGTGTGGGCCCATCAGGAGGTGCAGGGCCCGGCGGTGGGTAGGCACTCAAGGGCCAGCTCAGGACGGCGGGACTGTGAGTCCCAGACACCTCGTGCCTCGCGGCTGGGGGGGTCTCAGAGGGGCTGTCAGCCAGCCGCTGGGGCTGTGTGTGTGCGGAGTGGGTGTATGTTCCCAGCCTGAGCCGTCGGCCGCCCTCCTGGCCCAGACCCCCTGCTGGTAGATGTGGGCCTGGGTGTCCGAGGGGCTCTGGGTGTGGGGTTTGCGCTCTGGGAGTCTGGGTGTGGGCCTGGGGCGTGGGTGCGTCCCTTTCCAGAAGCTCAGAACCGGGGTCCCCGTGTTCCCAGGACGCAGCCCTGGCCCCAGGGAGGGTGTTTCAGCACAGGCCTGGGGGTCTCTGGGCTCAGAGCTTCTCCCGCAGGCTCCTCAGGAAGCCGTGTGAGCCTGCGTTTGTGTGAATGTGTGAGCCCCTGGACCGTGCGTGCCTGCGTGTGTGTGCGTGCATGCAGCGCCCACATGGCTGTAGCTGAGTGTGAGCCTCTGAGCGTGTGAGTGGCCGGGAGGGTGCCTGTGTCTGTGTCTCTGAATCTGCGTGTCTCTATCCGTGTGTCTGTGTCCTTGTGTGTGTGTGTGTGTGTGTGTGTGTGTGTGTCTGTACCTCCATGTGGCTGTGATTCTGGTGACGCTATGTGTGTGGGAGACCGTGTGAGAAAGGGCCATCCCTTCGTCTAGGCCATCCTCGTGGAGCCCTGTCGTCTAGGCCATCCTCGTGGAGCACTCTCTCTTCAAACTGAAGTCTCCTCTGGGGGGTTCTGGCCTGGCTGGGGAGGTGGGTGCCGGCAGAGATCCCCGCTCCTGGGAGGCCATCTGGCCAGGACGCCGCCGTGCCATGTCCCAGATGGGGGCACTCCCAGGGTGTCCCTCGCCATGGTCATCATGCCCTCGCTGGTCCTCAGGGCTCCTCAGCCTGGGGCGTTGGAGCCACAGACAGCTTGCTGTGTGCAGGGTGGGGGCTCCCAGGGGCCTCCACAGCCCGCTAGGAACAAGGGGCAGGTCTGCATCCAGGGTGGCCGTTCGGGGCAGGCCCTGAGGGTCTCTGGGCTGGGTAGGGGTGGCCCCACCGGGGAGCCGGAGTCTGAAAGTGTACATGTGGGCCATGGAGGGGGCAGCCCCTATTCTGGGCACAGCAGGGACAAGGGTTGGGGGCAGGATGGGCCCTGAGGGGCAGTGCAGGCTGGAGCTGAGGGGTGGGTGGGACCTGGCTGTGGGCCGGGGGCTTTGTCCCCGGGTGGCCTGCAAGTCCTACAGGAAGCCCCTTCCACGAGGCAGTCCTCTGAGAGGCGGCCTGGGGGCCTGGCCGCTCTGGACCTGTCCACCTGGAGGGATGGCCAGGGCAGGGGGGGGAGAATGGTCAGGAACCCTCCCACCCAGCAGCTGGCCCCGCACCAGCCTCCCCTCCCCCCACTGCAGAAGCTGGAGAGTTCTGGCTGGACTGCTCTGGTCTCAGGGGCCAGTGGGGCTTTCCACCCCGGCCCCCACCTGCTCTGTGGTTCCCGTCCTTGGTGTTTTTAGAAATATTTGCAAGTGTATGTTTGTGCCTGTGTAGAGTGGGGGTGGGAGCCGCACCGGTGCCCACGGGGTCATGTTTTCCATACTGAGCTGGGGGGCGGGGAGCCGTGTGTGCGGCCTCCCCGGCGAGGGCAGCGAGGGTCCTGGTGGGGCTCGTGTGCGCCTGCCCGCCGGACGGCACGTGGAGCCCCGGCCTGGGTGGTGTCCTCGGTGGGGAGGCCCCAGTGGCCAAGACGCCTGTCCTGAGTGTGGCCCAGGGTCCTGCTGTCCAGAGCGTTCCAGAAACACAGTCTCCCCGGCTTGAGGAGACAGATGGGGAGTGGGCCTCGGTGACAGGGAGGTCCCACCCCACACTCACGCCCCCTGTGTGTGTCCACGCTCGCTGCTGCCCCAGCACTGGCCTCCCCGGGTGTCCTCGCGGGTGACAAGACCCGGCGCTTGCTCTGTGTGCCACAGCCTCCCCTCCGTGGCCTCACAGCTCCGACCTTGCCTGTGACTGCGGAGGCCCGGGGAGGCCGAAGTGCCCGTGCCGGCAGAATTCCTGCCCCAGGGACCGAGCTCAGCTCCAGGGCGGCTCACGCGAGTGTGTGTGAGAAGAGTGGGGTGATCGGGGCCCGTTGGTGTGCACGTGCCCTGCTGCCTGCACAGGCGTGCACAGATGTGTGCAGGGTATATTATGGACATGCGTGCACGCAGATATACACAGGTGTGTGCAGTGTGTAGGTGTGTGCACAGACATGTGCAGTGTGTGTGGGTGTGTCCAGGTGTGCACAGGCAAGCAGTCGGTGTCCCCAGGAGACCCGGCCATCTCCTCTCGCTTTCCAGCCTGGCTCGTCATCCCCTCCAGCCACGATCTGGGTCTCTCCTGCTTCTCCTCACACCCCCTGAGCCCCGTGGGCAGTGACAGGGCCCGGCTGGCGGTCAGGGTGTGGTAGGCCGGCCCCAGCAGGGAGCAGGGGCGCTCGGTGAGCTGAGGAGCCCCCGGGGGCCGGGGCCGGGCCTGCTCCCCGGCAGGACGAGCGGCGAGGGTGAGGACCCCTGTGATTGAGCCTCACGGAGGCGCCTGCGCTCCAGGGCGGGTGGCCAGGACCTACACAGAGACGGACGTGTGGAACCCACTCGCGCACGGCACGCCCGTGGAACACGCACGGCACGCAGAAGCGCAGAGGAACGACTCCGTCCCACACACTGAACAGCATGGGGCCCACACCCGGCTCCAGACTCCCACGGACCAAAACACACGCTCAGCCCTCCTTTTACACACTCAGAACACGTGCACACTCACACTCTCCTGCCTCCCTACACACGCACTCAGAGACGTGCCCGTGAACACACACTGACCTCCTCGGTCTCCAGCTCACACACTCACTCATGTCCAGAGGGGGACATTCAGACCCCACATGCACACTCACACTCTCACACCCATTCTCCTCCCTCCAGGCCCTGGGGGCTCAGGGAGTCCCACTGAGGCTCACGCAGGCCCACCACTCCCTGTGGGGCTGAGCAACGTACCCGGGTGTCTGGGTCCCAGCCTCACCACTCACTAGACCTGTGCCTCCCGGCCCGCCTTGGGGGTCCCATCTGTGAGGTGGGCACAGGCTCAGGGAAGCCCACGGCTCAGGGAAGGCCCCCACACCAACGGTGCAGGAACATGAGGGCAGAGGTCAGCCAGCAGCTGGGAGCAGCCGAGCAAGTCCTGGGCCAGAGCCAGGGGGCTGTGTGCAGGTGGGGGCAGAGCAGCCTGGGGACCCCCTGTGCCCCTCCGGGGTCTGGCCCCTCGGCCGGTGGGGAGCCCAGCCAGCCCTGTGCACCGTTCACCGTCACTGTGCTGGCCGCAGCGGGGCCTCTGGGCCTTGAGGAGAAACCCGCAGGCCTGCCTGGGTCCCCAACAGGGGGCCGGGAAGTGGGGGCCCCCGTGCCGGGGGAGGCAGGAGACTCGGGCCTGGGGCCGGCGCAGGGTCCCCCACAAGGGCGCTGACAGCCAGGGCCGTGGGCCAGAGAGCAAGACAGCCACACGGCACAGCCTGAGGACAGGGAGGGACACCTGGAGGTCGTCAGGACAGAGGGCAGGGTGAACTTCCAGAGTGCTGGGGGCCCTGGCAGGGAGCACTGGGTAATGCACAGGTGCCCCATCACCGTGCTCCACACCCGAAGCCACCAGAGCACTGCGTGTCGACCACGCTCAGCAGCAAGAATGAAAAACGGTCTCAGCCCAGGTCCCACCACATGTCTGTGTCCCGTGTGTCCGTGTCCCTCCAGCCCCTCCTCTCCTCCTCTGCACATTCGAAGGCCCCTCTGAAGACCCTTGCTGAGGAGGGCATGTGGGGGGGGGGGCTAAGGGGCAGGGTACGCCCGGGCTGACCCCCCAAGCCTCCTGGCGATCCTCACTCAGCATGTGCCTCTAAAGACCAGGGGCTTTGCAGACGGCCACGCCACCCTGCCATTCCAAGTGAGGACTCCTGACTTCTCGGGGTCCCCTGGACCCACACACATCCCCTCGCCCCCGCACCGTGTCCCCTGTTCTCGTTCTCGGGCTCCCACCCGGACCCCCCGCCCTGTTCCCCTGGCCCTGCCCTGCGGTTCCAGCAGTGGGTCTGGGCACGGGGGCGGCCCCCGCTCCTTGGACCCTCGATCCCAGGCGGTGAGCCCCCAGCCCTCTCTGGAGCTTGCGGAGCTGCAGGTCTGGGCTCGGCGGCCCCTGGCAGTCACTGCCCCGTTGTGGCCCCCAGACTCGCCCACAGGGTGGGGCAGCATCGTGACTCTCTAGAGAGTCACAGGTCAGGACCACTGGCCTCGGACATGCTTTCGCTGAGGGTCACAAGATGCCTTGGGGCCCCCCGTCCCCTGGCTGCCGTGTGCAGTAGGGGCCCGGGGTCCAGGCAGAGGTGGGGGCACCGGGGTGAGGGCCGTGCTTTCACTGAGGGTCACAAGATGGGGTCTCCCGCTTCTTCATTCCCCCTCCATGTGTCAGCTGGGACCCCCCCCCCGCCACCTCCTCAAAGGAGAAGTTCCCTCATCTGCTATTAGCTGGTGATTGTGGAGCAGGGATCATTCTGGAATGAGCACCGCTGCCTTCCCCTTACATGCCAGATTGAGACATGAAGAGACACAAGTGGAGAGAGAGAGACAGAAAGACAGAGACAGGAAGAGAGACAGTGAGAAAGAGGGAGACAGGGAGACACAGAGGTAGAAAGAGGCAGGGACAGACAGACAAACAGGGAAGGAGACAGAGGGACAAAGGGAGGTGGAGGACAGGTAGGGTGGGGACAAGGCCAGGCCTGGGCAGGGCAGGGGGGCCACAGGCTGACAGGGGCTCAGGTGCTGTGGTCACCCACAGCCATAGCCCGGGACAGCAGTGCCCATCCCCATGTGACCTGGGGCCAGCCCCCTGGCCCTGCTGAGCCTCGCTGCCCCGGTGTGTAGGGTGGGGACCGCACACCTTCTCCTCTGCTCCCTTGTGGTCCCTCTACACCCACCAGCCCTGGGGCTTGGACCCTCGCAGGCTAGCCTGCAGGGTGGCCTCCCTGGGGACCCCGATGACAAAGATGGGACAAGGAGGACAAGCTGAAGTCCCCATGGGCAGGGCAGTGACTCTGTCACTGACCCGAGGTGGGCCTCTGCCAGCTGGCAGGGGTGGAGGATCCCCCGAACCCAAGGCCTAGGCCAACCCGGCCATGCTGTGGGGGCGGTGGCTGGGGCTGCAGGTGGGGACCGATGCAAGCTATTTTGGGGAACAGCCCCAGAGGGTGAGAAAGACGTTTCTCAGTTTGGAACAGACAGCCATTTGCATGTCACATCTAGGGCCTGGTTTGCCCAAAATGAGTAACTGGGGCAGAGACAGAGCCTGGAGCCTGTCACACCTGTCCTGGTGGGGGTGGGGTGGCGGGAGAGAGCACAGTGTCAGGCCCTGGAGTTGGGCCCCAGAGGCAGGGGGAGGGAGCTGCCACCAGACCCCTGCTCCCCCCCCACCGGGATCTCAGTGAGGGTCCCGAGGGGGGGAGCGCCCGCCGGCACGCTGCTGGAGCCAGCAGGCCAGGAGGCCCCGGACTGCCAGGACCGCCCTTACCCCCCCCCCCCCCCCCCCACTGGTGTTTGCAGGACACCAGCCAGGGCCGGTCCCCTGGGAACTGCAGTGTGTCACCAGAGCAAATGGAGGGAGATGCCCAGGGAGGGTGATGGGGGGCGGGGAAAGCATGGCAGCATGAAGGGGCGCCAAGCGGTTCGTGTTCCAGTGAGATCCCTTGACACTGGGGAACTGATTCAGGTCCTTATTCTGAAAACAGGAGTAAGGGGAAGGCAGCGGTGCTCATTCCAGAATGATCCCTGCTCCACAATCACCAGCTAATAGCAGATGAGGGAACTTCTCCTTTGAGGAGGTGGCGGGGGGGGGGTCCCAGCTGACACATGGAGGGGGAATGAAGAAGCGGGAGACCCCATCTTGTGACCCTCAGTGAAAGCACGGCCCTCACCCCGGTGCCCCCACCTCTGCCTGGACCCCGGGCCCCTACTGCACACGGCAGCCAGGGGACGGGGGGCCCCAAGGCATCTTGTGACCCTCAGCGAAAGCATGTCCGAGGCCAGTGGTCCTGACCTGTGACTCTCTAGAGAGTCACGATGCTGCCCCACCCTGTGGGCGAGTCTGGGGGCCACAACGGGGCAGTGACTGCCAGGGGCCGCCGAGCCCAGACCTGCAGCTCCGCAAGCTCCAGAGAGGGCTGGGGGCTCACCGCCTGGGATCGAGGGTCCAAGGAGCGGGGGCCGCCCCCGTGCCCAGACCCACTGCTGGAACCGCAGGGCAGGGCCAGGGGAACAGGGCGGGGGGTCCGGGTGGGAGCCCGAGAACGAGAACAGGGGACACGGTGCGGGGGCGAGGGGATGTGTGTGGGTCCAGGGGACCCCGAGAAGTCAGGAGTCCTCACTTGGAATGGCAGGGTGGCGTGGCCGTCTGCAAAGCCCCTGGTCTTTAGAGGCACATGCTGAGTGAGGATCGCCAGGAGGCTTGGGGGGTCAGCCCGGGCGTACCCTGCCCCTTAGCCCCCCCCCCCACATGCCCTCCTCAGCAAGGGTCTTCAGAGGGGCCTTCGAATGTGCAGAGGAGGAGAGGAGGGGCTGGAGGGACACGGACACACGGGACACAGACATGTGGTGGGACCTGGGCTGAGACCGTTTTTCATTCTTGCTGCTGAGCGTGGTCGACACGCAGTGCTCTGGTGGCTTCGGGTGTGGAGCACGGTGATGGGGCACCTGTGCATTACCCAGTGCTCCCTGCCAGGGCCCCCAGCACTCTGGAAGTTCACCCTGCCCTCTGTCCTGACGACCTCCAGGTGTCCCTCCCTGTCCTCAGGCTGTGCCGTGTGGCTGTCTTGCTCTCTGGCCCACGGCCCTGGCTGTCAGCGCCCTTGTGGGGGACCCTGCGCCGGCCCCAGGCCCGAGTCTCCTGCCTCCCCCGGCACGGGGGCCCCCACTTCCCGGCCCCCCTGTTGGGGACCCAGGCAGGCCTGCGGGTTTCTCCTCAAGGCCCAGAGGCCCCGCTGCGGCCAGCACAGTGACGGTGAACGGTGCACAGGGCTGGCTGGGCTCCCCACCGGCCGAGGGGCCAGACCCCGGAGGGGCACAGGGGGTCCCCAGGCTGCTCTGCCCCCACCTGCACACAGCCCCCTGGCTCTGGCCCAGGACTTGCTCGGCTGCTCCCAGCTGCTGGCTGACCTCTGCCCTCATGTTCCTGCACTGTTGGTGTGGGGGCCTTCCCTGAGCCGTGGGCTTCCCTGAGCCTGTGCCCACCTCACAGATGGGACCCCCAAGGCGGGCCGGGAGGCACAGGTCTAGTGAGTGGTGAGGCTGGGA
>NW_026057582.1:377509-377741 GCF_023721935.1 Panthera uncia | reverse complement strand
AGCTCAGCCCAGCTCAGCTCAGCCCAGCTCAGCCCAGCTCAGCCCAGCTCAGCCCAGGTCAGCTCAGTTCAGCCCAGTTCAACTCAGCTCAGCCTAGTTCAGCTCAGCTCAGTTCAGCCCAATTCAGCCCAGTTCAACTCAGCTCAGCCCATTCCAGCCCAGTTCAGCCCAGTTCAGCCCAGCCAAGCCCAGCCAAGCCCAGCTCAGTTCAGCCCAGTTCAGTCCAGAACAG
>NW_026057582.1:364183-377499 GCF_023721935.1 Panthera uncia | reverse complement strand
CTCAGTTCAGCCCAGTTCAGTCCAGAACAGACCAGCTCAGCCCAGTTTAGCCCAGTTCAGCCCAGCCCAGCTCAGCCCAGTTCAGCCCAGTTCAGCCCAGTTCAGTCCAGAACAGCCCAGTTCAGCCCAGCCCAGCCCAGAACAGTTCAGCCCAGCCCAGCCCACATTCACCTAGCTAGCTGCCTGTTACAGCTCCGCCCTGTGATCTGGGGCGTCATGCCGACCCTCCTTTCTCCATCTGCTCTCTGTCCTGGTGCCTGTTCTCCATCCTCTAGGGCACAGCAGGGTTCAGGACGGGCTGACTGAAGTGAGGACGCCTGAGCCACATCTGGACCCACATGCTCAAGGCTGCTGGAGGGTCCACTGCATCTGAGAGGCTCAGGCTTCCCTCAGCCAGGTGGCCCAGGGCTGTATGTCCATCTGCCTCCCAAGAGCATTGAAGTTGAGGATGAAGGCCTGGGTCTCCTGCATTCCCACCTGATGGCCGCAGGGTCTCAGCAACCACCTGCCCTACTCTGGGCCATTAGTGTTGTCGGTGGGCTGAGGTTGTGAGGGGTGGGCCGGGAGGGGCTGCGTGACTGTGTCTGGCCCACAGATGGGGTCATTTGCCCACTTCCTGTCCCACCAGTGGTGGCTGCTCGCCTCCACGTCATGTCTGGTCTGTGGTCTGGCTGTGGTGGAGCCAGGTGTGTGCGGCCTGGCCAGTACGACCCCCGGGAGGCTGACTCTGGCCTGGGGTCATGTGGGTGCAAAGTCGGGTGGCCTGGTGGGGTCACGGCTCCATGTGGCTGGCTGGGGGCTGAGAGGCAAGGAGGCAAAGGCTGCAATAGACACAGGGAGGGCTCAGGGACACTGGGGTAGAGATGGTCTCAGAGGTGGAGGTGGAGTGAAGGCCTGCAGGGGTGGGGCCTGGAGGGACAGGGCTTTCCCAGAGTAACCCCTGGCAAGCCAGCAGGCCTCGGCAGACCTTCTGGCTACAGGGGAGGGTATGAGCGTGAAGAGCCACTCCAGCCTGGCTGTGATCGTGGCCACCCTTCCTAGAACAGCCCTCAAACAGCTGGGGCCCCAGGGTATGGCTGGGGTGAGGGCATGGGGGCTGTCCCTGTTTGGGAGCCTGGAGTTCTGTGGGTAGGGCCAGCTCCCCAGCCCACCCTCTAGAGCCAGGGCTCTCCTGCCGCTGTCTGAGCTCCTGAGTTGCCTCTTCTGTGCGTCCTGACTAGCCCTCCCTGGTGCAGGTTGGGCCTAGCTTGTGTCTGTGCCCGTTTGATCATTCACTTCTTCATGCACAGAAGGTTCTGGAGCCACACACAGGAACCAATGATCCACTCCCAGGAAGGACACCACCAGGGGGAGTGGCAGCAAGCTTCAGGCTCGATGGAGATGTCTGCCAATGTTTTTTCCCCCTGATGGGCTCTGATGGCCCAAGGAAGGGGGAGTCAGGGCAGGCCAAGAGGCAGAGGAGAGACAGGTGCAGGGAGGGGAGCCCAGGATGGCACAGACACACAGTGGCCTGGCTCCAGGGAGCTCTGGGGGTTTCGTTATGAACCCCAGGATCCCCCAGAATCACCTATAAGGGATAATTCATCCTGCCAGCCCTGCATACCCTTGTGAGCAGGGGACTGTCCCTGAGGCAGGTGCCCATGAATCCCTGGACTGTGCACCCTCTGAGGGTCCAAAGCACTGGGGTTCCCCCCTGAGCAGCCCCTGCCCCAGAGAGCAGGGAAAGTGAGAGACGGGTCGGGCAGACTCGGTGGGCCACCTTCTCCTTCAGCCTCCCTGCTCCTCAACTTGGGCACCCACACGTGGGCAGCATGCACACAGACAACCTGGGACACAGGGCAAAAGAGGAGGTGTCCCTGGACCTGAGATGCGACATCAGGGTCTTGTCCATCCGTGGGTGGAAGGACCTGGACTCAGGAAAGAGGTCTGAAACGCACTCTGTGAAGACTGACCAAGCACCTGCCATGTGTCAGGGGCTGTGCCCAGCGTGAGGGTCCTACTGGGGGTGGAAAGAGCCAGGGAATACTCCTTGGGCTTTTTTTTTTATTATTTGTTTATTTTTTAAATATGAAATTTACTGTCAAATTGGTTTCCATACAACACCCAGTGTTCTTCCCAACAGGTGCCCTCCTCCATGCCCATCACCCGCCCTCCCCTCCCTCCCACTCCCCATCAACCCTCAGTTTGTTCTCAGTTTTTAAGAGTCTCTTATGCTTTGGCTCCCTCCCTAACTTTTTTTCCCCTTCCCCTCCCACATGGTCTTCTGTTAAGTGTCTCAGGATCCACATAAGAGTAAAAACATATGGTAACTGCCTTTCTCTGTATGACTTATTTCACTTAGCATAACACTCTCCAGTTCCATCCACGTTGCTACAAAAGGCCATATTTCATTCTTTCTCATTGCCACGTAGTATTCCATTGTGTATATAAACCACAATTTCTTTCTCCGTTCATCAGTGGATGGACACTTAGGCTTTTTCCATAATTTGGCTATTGTTGAAAGTGCTGCTGTAAACATTGGGGTTCAAATGCCCCTATGCATCAGCACTCCTGTATCCCTTGGGTAAATTCCTAGCAGTGCTATTGCTGGGTCATAGGGTAGATCTATTTTTAATTTTTTGAGGAACCTCCACACTGTTTCCCAGAGCGGCTGCACCAGTTTGCATGCCCACCAACGGTGCAAGAGGGTTCCTGTTTCTCCACATCCTCGCCAGCATCTATAGTCTCCCGATTTGTTCATTTTAGCCACTCTGGCGTGAGGTGATATCTGAGTGTGGTTTTGATTTGTATTTCCCTGATGAGGAGCGACGTTGAGCATCTTTTCATGTGCCTGTTGGCCATCTGGACGTCTTCTTTAGGAAGTGTCTATTCATGTTTTCTGCCCATTTCTTCATTGGCTTATTTTTCAGGTGTGGAGTTTGGTGAGTTCTTTATAGATTTTGGATACTAGCCTCCTTGGGCTTTTCTTGAAGGAGGAGGGACTTCCTCTTGGCTGAGGCCTGCTGGCTGGGCATCTGGGCATCCCATGGCTGCTGTGACCAAGGACCACGGACTGAGGGTCTTCAAACAACAGAAATTTACTCTCCCAGCTCTGGAGATCCAGGCGGTGTTCTTCCTGTCTCTTCCAGCTCCTGGGGCCCCAAGCACCCCTGGGGTTGTGGCTGTGTCCTTCTGTCTCTGCTTCCGTCTTCACGTGGCTTCTCTGCATCTGTCTCTGCATCTGTCTCTCCTCTTCTGCCTCTTGTAAAGTCACCTGCCATCAGGTTTGGGGCCTGGACGATCTCATCTTAAGGTCCTTAACTTTAATCACATCTGCAAAGACCCTTTTCCCAAAGTCACATTCACAGGTTCCAGGGATTAGGCCGTGGGCATAGCTTTGGGGGGCCACTGTTCAGCCTGCTGTGGTGGATTCGTAAGAGAAGGAAAGAAGGAGGGACAGAGGGGACCCTGAGAATGCAACCTCTTACTGCTGGCACGATCCTCTCCTACCCTGCTCTCAGACTGTGCTCCCAGTGCGACTGGCCTCTGCAGGCCTCTCTTGACTGGTGACCAGCACTCTGTCCTCCCAAGCTTGGGGGACATGCATTCTGCCCATGACCACTGGGAGCCCATGTGAGCCGAGCCCTTGTTGTCCCCGTTCTGGGGTCCATAGGGTGGGTCTCAGGATCTGGGCCACAAGTCAGAGAAAGAAGACAGCTCTGCCCTCAGGGGGCCTCCAGCCCAGGAGGTGGGAGGAAGGACCTAGGCTGTGGCATGTGAGAAACTTGCAGGTGAGGGTGGGTCTTGGTGCAAAATAGCAAAACTTTCTTAAAATTTTACTCTATCATCATCTATCAGTTTACCTATCATCTATCTTTCTATCAATCTATCATCTATCTGCCTATCTACCTACCTACCTTATCTATCCATCCATCCATCTATCATCTATCTAATCTATCATCTATCAGTCTATCTTCAGTCTATCAGTTATCTATCATCTATTTATCATCATCTATCAGTCTATCATCTATCTATCTATCTATCTAATCTATCATCTTTCATCATCTATCAGTCTGTCATCTATCTATCATCTATTAGTCTATCTATCATCTATCATCATCATCTATCAGTCTATCATCAATCTATCATCTATCAATCTATCTCCCTATCTTATCTATCATCTATCAGTCTATCTATCCATCCATCATCCATCTAATCTATCATCTATTAGTCTATCTTCAGTTTATCTATCTACATATATATATATCAGTCTATCTATCTATTTACTTATCTATACCAGCTTATCTCTCTCTCTCTCTCTACCTATCTATACCAGCCTATCTATCATCTATCTATCTATCTATCTATACCAGCCTATTTATCATCATCATCATCTATCAGTCTATCATCTATCTGTCAACTATCATCTGTCTATCAATCATCTATCTACCTACCTTATCTATCTATCTATCTAATCTATCTATACCAGCCTATCTATCTACCATCATCTATCAGTCTATCGTCTATCTACCTATCGTCTATCTACCCACCTTTATCTATCTATCTATCATCTATCTATCTATCTATCTTTCTATCTATCTATAATCTATCTGTAATTTTTCATGCTATCCCAGTGCCATGGCCTAGGTATTTCCTCCCACACTTGGTGTGGCCTCTACTGCATCCTGGAACCTGCATATAAAATACAGGGCACGTACCACCCTGCACCCCTTTTATACAATTTTAGAGAAAAAGGAGAAAGGATTTACTGGAGCCCACGTGAAGCAGCTGCTGGGACCCACACTTGCTCCAGAAGCAACCTTTAGTGTGGGGGTTTCTCACACGAAGAGCTACAGATACTCATGACGAAGAACATTCCAGAAAGTCACAGACTCATGTCCTGTTTTCAGTATGGGCAAGGCTGCAGGTTCCAACCTTATGGGAATGTGGGGAGGTCTTACTCTTATCTTCCTGTTTGCAATGTTTCCTGCAGGTTATTTGCCGCTGAAGCAGATGTATGGCATGTGCTCAGGGCAGAGAAGGAGCCCCTGCTGGGAAGTCTGGTCATGTCGTTCTGGCCTTGGTCAAAGTAGAGCCTTCCTGGGCACTCAGGAAGAGCCTTAAAGCTGAATATCTCCTCTATTTTATCAGTGTGGGGCCTGGTTTCCTGGGACTGTGTGTGTCTGCATGTGAGTGTCTGGTGGGCTGTGGTGTGGCCTTGACCTGTTTTAGCCCCCACCCCCAGCTTCCCTGATGTTCCATTTAGACCAAATCCTCTGTGTCTCTGAACGAATCTCAGAGTTGCCCAATCCTGGGTTTTCTGCCCCCAGGCTGCACACTTGCTGTCACTCATTTCCATTCCTGGTTTGTGTCAGAGCCCGTGGGACATGGGACAGGGATGGGAGGCTTTCTGTGGAAGGCCACCTCCACGAGCAGAATCTCTTTTTCCAGAGGGTCTGGGCATTTGGGCGCTGGGAATGCGGCCATGGGCCCTGAGCGATGGTCCTAACAAATCACACCCCCTCAGACAGGGCTGAGAGGGCCGTGCCCCTCTGGCTTCCTCTTTAGTGTAACTTCTGTAGTTATTGAAACATTGTCTTCTCATTGGCCATTTAGTTTTTCCTCTCTGTGAAGGATCCACTGCTCACTTTCTTTCCTTTTATTGGTTCCCAAACATTTTGTATATGAAGGAATCCTACTTTTCATTGTGTGTGTTCACGTATTCTCCCCCAATTTCCAGTGGACTTCATAGAGACTCTTGTGGGAAGGTCTCTCCACCCAGGGAAACCACCTCTTTATTCTCAGGAGCGGGGCATAACCTCAGGCCCACCACTGTCCTTGGTCAGCTGACTGTCTCACCAGCATCTTGGCTCCTGCCTTCCAGGCTCATCAGGTTTCTTCTCGAAGATGGCGGTGGCCAGCCCCAGACAGCTTGTTTGCTTTTGTGTCTCGCTCAGCTCACTGGGACATCCAGGCTGGCTGGTGGGATGGGGGCCGAGGATTGTCCTGTCTGTGTGTGCTCAGTGGGTGGACAGATTGGGGTGGGTGACTGGTGGTCCCTGGAGGCTGATGCTGGCCCTGACCTTGGTGATTGTGCTGCTGTGTTCCTGTGGCCTTCTGCACAGACCAGAGAGGTAGCTACTGCGAGTTTGTCACGGGGAGACTGTTGCCTTCACATTAGCATGGGAAGGGGCAGTGAGTCTTGACGTCAGCAGAGCAGGAGTGATGGGGACAGAGCTGGGGTGCCTGAGGCGTCAGAGGGATTCTCGCAGGGAGCCGCTGGCTGGCCACCTGGGCCTTCAGGCCCAGAACTGCCCCCTGCCCATTCCCTCTGGCCTCTTGTCTACATCCTTGGGCAGACCTGCCTCCCACCACCCCCGCAGGACAGCAGGCACCTCTCCCAAAAAGTGTTCAGGTGACAGGGATTTGTAAGAAGGCACTTTACTAAGAAACTCAAAATGAAGTTAACAGGGCAAGAGGGTTGCCAAGCCAGGAGTGAGAGGTCACATGGGGCCTGGGTGGACAGGGTGGGAGCTGCTGGCCCAGGACCTGTGGGCAGTTCCTTCTGCTGCGAGACCCCTCCTCCCACCGGGAGCCCTGCCCGCAGGCCTGCATTCTGCAGGGGCAGGTGCTGCGAGTGGCCGGTGGGAAGGCTGGGCCCAGGGGCAGGCACTTGGACCTGGTGGCAGGGAGGTCGGGCTGAGTCTGGGCTTGGGCTCGGAGTCCTTTTTTGGCTCAGAACTCAGCGGTGGGCGGGGCCACGGGCTTCCCCCTCAGCGTGCTTTGGGGGTTGTTCGGTCAGAACAGGAGTGGCCCTGACACCAGGTCACTTTGCCGAGAGACCGATGATCTTCTGCGGCTTGTCCCAAAGTGGGCGGGGTAGGGGCTGTGATTGGCAGGTCCCATCAGTGCCTTGGACCTTGGGGCTGAGCTGGAACCTTCTGGATGCCTGTGTGCTGCGCTTACCCCCCCCCCCCCCCCCGGGGGGGGCCCCGCCCCCCACAAGGGGGGGGGGGGGGGGGGGGGGGGGGGGGGCCCCCCCGGTGCTTGGGCCCGGGGGGGGGGGGGGAACCTTTGGGGGGTCCGGGTGGGGCCCCTCCCCCCCCCCCCCCCCCCAGGGCAGGCACACTGCCTCAGACATGGGGAGGGGGAGGGGGAGGGGGAAGCGAGCCCTCGTTGCTCTGGCTCCCGGCTACTTCGCTGCCTGTATGTTTGCGTAGTCCTGGAAGGTCTGCGGCTTCTGCAGGACGGTGGCAAGTACCGACTTCACCTGGGGGAGGGCGCGCGTGAGGACAGCGTGAGGGAGCAGGCCTCCCCCCACCTCGCCCCGCCCCCTCCCTGGCACAGGGACCCCTGTGCTCCCACCTTGAAGAGGGTGATGGCGGCTCCGTAGCTCACGCTGAGCAGGAAGAGGGTGATGAAGACCAGCAGGCTGGTCCACAGCTCGTCCAGCTCGTAGCTCTCAGCGGCGTCCGCACACAGGTCCTGGAGCTCCAGCTCTGCAGGCACCGGCCAGTCAGCCTTCCCGGCCCAGCCTCTGCACGTGCCAGGGAGGGCGGAGCCATGGCAGGCCCGGCCCCCCCGGGGAGGTGGACACAAGACCACGCCCAGCCTCCGCACGTGCCGGGGGGCGGGACCATGGCAGGCCCGTCCCTCCTCTCCCCTCCCCCACCTGCCCCAGGAGGGGGACACAGTACAGAAGCCTTGGCCTCGGCTGCTGCTGGTGTGCTGGTGGCTGGAAGGCAGACCGCCTTGTCCCGCCTGCTCTGCAGCTGCCCCTCTGGGGCGGGGGCGGAAGCCCCCCAAGTTGGCCAGTGGCTGTGTGGGAGTGGCCTTCCCTCCCTTGACTCCTACCCCTAGCAGCTCTGTTGCCCACTGCAGAGCCTGCGGCCACCCGCCAGGCCTCCCCAGCCCCGTCCCCACTGGGCTTCGCCAGTGCTGGCCCACAAGGACCTTTCTGAACTGTACACGGATGGCCACCTGCCCCAAGCCCTGAGGGGTCTGAGCTCTGTAGCCCAGCTCACAGGACCTGGGGTAGCCCCAGGAGTCAATGAAGCTGGTGCTTTCAGGGGTTGGCTCGGTGCTGTGGACTTTGTTCAGGCCTGAGGGTGCCCAGAGCTGCTACCTGCTCCTACACTGGGCCCAGTCTCCCGGCTCCTCCTGCCCTGGCCCCACTCTCCCCTGACAGGCTCTGCAGAGTGAGGCTGTTGTGCGTGGCCCTCAGGCTCCCGTGTGCACTGCACAAGCCAGTGCTTCCGGGCTTGTGTCAGCAGCGTGTGGGCCAGATGGATATGGTGGGTGCTTGTGTGTGTGTGAGCATGACGGGAGCAGGGGGTCTAGGGCTGTATGGGCTTAGACCCTGGCTCTGACCCCCTCGGCCTCTAGCCCTGGGATAGGGCCAGCAGCCTGTTCTGGGACGTGGTCCAGCGGGAGCGGGGGACACAGCCCACACTGTAGGTGTGCGCATGTCCGTGTGTCAGTGTGTGTGTTTGTCCATGGGGTGCAGCTGACGGAGGGGCTGGACTGAGGAGGCCCGGGCCATGAGAGGAGTTTGGGGTGGGAGGCCTCTCCACATCCACGTTGGATCCAGCGGTCCAGCTATGACAGAGAAGGGCTTGGGGGCGGCCCGGGCGAGAGAGCAGACCGTGGGAGGCCACGTGTCAGCATGTGGGACACGTCCGCCACGTGGCGTGCCTGTGGCTGGTGGTGATGTTGGAGCTGCTGTGGACTCGCTGTGAGGCTCACGGGAACGTGCCTGCGAGTCTGGGCGGGTGCATCCCCGGCATTGATCCAGGGTGGAGTGAGGCTGAGAGGCAACATGGGGCACTCGTGTTGACCCTGGCCTGTTGTGACCGTGTGTGCAGGCAGGGCAGGGGCAGTTAGAGCCCCTCGGCTCGGGTGTGCGAGCGGTCTGGGCCCTGGTTCTCGTGTGTGAGGAGGTGGCAGTGAAGGGGCTGTTCTGAGTGCAGGTACCTGAGTGGGGGTTTGACTTGGCCCGTTTCTCCATCAAAGGGCCTGTGTGTGTGCAGCTGGCCTGGGGATCCAGGGGCTTGTCTGTGTCCAGAGGGCCCGGCAGGAGGCTGGGGGTGGAGGCTGAGACCTCTGTGGCCTCCAGCAGAGGGAGGGGCCGTGGGCTCCCTGAGGTGTCTGTGGTCCTTCCCCTGGGACCATCCTGTGGCTTTTGGGACCCCTTTGAGTGAGCAGGACCCGTAGTGGCAGGGAGGGGCCTGGGGCATAGATGATGACGGTGGACAGACTACCCCCATCTGCCCCCTCCTCTGGGGGTCCCTTCCTCTGTGCCAAGACACCCCTGCCTGGCAGCCCCACCCACCCCCAAGAATGGGTGCCCTCAGGACTCTGAGGCAGGCACTGCAGTGTTTATTGACAACAACAGACCGGCAGGTCCGGCCGGCCCCTCCCCCGCCCCAGCAGGATGGAGCTCTGGGGGGAGGGGTGGGCATCATTTACCAGGGTTTTTGGACACGGATTTCTTGAGCGTCCTAGAGCCAGGCAGCGCCTCGTGCACCACTTGGCAGGTGAACACATCCCTCTGCTCCCAGTCTGCCCGGCTGACCTCAAGGCGACTGAAGACAAAGAAGGCTGGGCTGGGGCCGGTGGCCTTGTGGGGCCACGTGGTGGCCTGCTGTTCCGTCCGAACAGGGCTGTCATTTTGAAGCCATTGCACCGAGATGTCCGGGGGAAAGAAGTTCTGGATCAGGCACGTGAGAGTGACTTTGTCCTTGGTCTTCGGCTCCCCCTCGGGCGGCAGGAACACGTACACCTCTGGGGGGAAACGCCGGCCTGTGGACAGGTGTGGGGTCAGCCCAGGCTGCAGCCCGGGAGGCCCACTTGCCCCCCCTCCCCTCCCTGGGGCCTGCGCGGCTCACCAGGGGCTTTGGCAATGGAGCGCACGATGTCCTTGGGCAGGTCTGGATGGGTCACCTTGCATTGGTAGGTCTCCCCCTCAACCCAGTCAGTGGCATCCACAGGCAGGGTGGAAGTGACGGTGATTGTCCCGTTGTACTGAATCTTCTCGACCATCGGGTCTGGGTGCACAGACTCCCCATTCTCCCGCGACCAGGTCAGGATCATGCCCTTTGTGTTGGCCAGGTCCACCACCAGGCAGGTGATCTTGGGCGACTTGTGGACGTACAGGTCAAGAGGGCTGGGCGGGCTCAGGTAGGTGCTCACACCTCGGGGGTCAGACTCTGCAGGGGTGTGTGTGGGAGGTGCTGCGTGAGGGTGTGGCTTGGCCCTCCTCTGAGCCCACGTATCTGGGTGTTGGAGGGGATGCGGAGCCATACCTGTGCACTTGCGAGCGTTGTCCTCAAAGGTGAAGCCTTGATAGGTGACCTGGCAAGTGTAGGTCTTTTGGGACACCCACTCACTCTGCGTGATGTTGAGCTCGCTGTGGGTGGAGGTCACCTTGCCCTCCTGCCTGCCGGGGGCAGTGTATGGGAATATGTTCGTGGCCTTCTGCCCATCCACCAGCCAGGTGACCTCCATGTCACCTGGGACGTAGCCGGAGATGAGGCACAGGAGCTGGATGGTGCTACCGGTGTCACCGAGGGGGTCACACGAGGAGTGGAAGAGCTTCACGGTGGGGGGAATGAAGTTCATGGCACACGCTAGGGGTGAAGGTGGCAGCGTGGCGTCAGCCCCCTGAGCCCACGACACCCACGTGCCCGCCCAGGCGCCTTCCTCCTCTCCTAGCCGCTCCCGCCACGCCTGCCCCCCCCTCCAGCCCGACCGTGGCTCACCACTGACGGTCTTGTTGATGGTGGGGGACTCCGCGTGAGCCACACTGCAGGTGAACTTCTGTTTGGCCCACTCGCCCCAGACGGTCACGTGGCTGGTGGTGGTGTAGAGGCCAGAGGTCTCCTGGAGGGTGGCGGGGAGGGTCACGACGCTCTTGTTCAGGGACCCCGCATCCCAGGTCACGGTCACCGGCATCGGGAAGTAGCCCGTGACCAGGCAGCCCAGTGTCACGGACGGGGCAGTGGCGACGGTGCCTTTGCAGCAGGTGGCCAAGGGGAAGACGAGGGGGGCCTGGATGGAGGCTGTGGGGGCAGAGGCAGTGTCAGTGCCGACCGGCGGAGTCTGAGGGGGAGAAGTGTGGGGCAGAGCGGGGTGGTCGGGTGGAGGGGCGCACGGGGACCCCTTCTCCAGCCTCAGGGGGCAGATGCTCATTTTGGACTCTCGTTCCCCAAGTCTGCTAGCAACGCCCTCCCACGAACCCCCGTGTCCCTGCCAGAAGCAGGGGTGTTCTTACCTCTGGCCAGGACGCCCTGCCCGCAGCCCTGAGTGGCAGGAACGCGGGGTCCTCGAGGAGCAGAGGTGTCTGACTCGTGTCCTGACCTGCGGAGGCTCCAGGGAGCCCGACTACAGGCCCCATTCATAGCAGAGCCCGGATCAGTCCTCCCCCACTCCCCCAGGTGGTGACTCCTCCCCGGAGCCCAGACCCCAGGTCATCGTCCACGCTGCCCCCTCGGTCCGGTGAGACCGACCAGTCCACGTGGCCTTGCGTCAGGACGGCCGAGAGCAGTGATACTAACCCGCTCCACACCCAGCCTCACTAGCTCTGCTGATTCAGACCAGCTCAGGTCACGGGAGTCCGCCTTGGTCCGGCCTGGCCCACGTCAGCCCAGGAGACCCGATTTCGAGCAGGCTAACTCATCTGAGTTCAGTCCACAAACTCCACCAAAATCCTTCAGCTCCGTTTGGCCCAGCCTGCCAGCCAGGCTTGTCGTACCTGCTCAGTCCCACTCAGTGTAGCCTCACTGACCTTGGCCACTGGACCTAGCAGAACAGTACACCCTGCTTGACTCGCTGAAGCCTGATTCAGGCAGACCAAACCAACTAGCTGAACCCACTTTAGCCCAGCCCAACCCAGTGCAGGCCAACTCAGCCCAGCCCAGTTCAGCTGAGGCCAGCTCAGCCCAGCTCAGCCCAGTTCGGTTTAACCTGGTGCAGCCCAGCCCAGCCCAGCCCAGCCCAGCCCAGTTTAGCCCAGCTTAGCCCATCGTAGCTGAACTGAGCCCAGTTCAGCCCAGCCCAGTTCAGCTGAGGCCAGCTCAGTCCAGCTTAGCCTAGTTCAGTTCAACCTAGTACAGCCCTGCCCAGCCCAGCCCCGCTCGGCTCAGCTCAGCTCAGCCCAGTTCAGCCCAGCCCAGCCCAGCCCAGCCCAGCCCAGTTCAGCCTAGTTCAGTCCAGAACAGCCCAGCTCAACCAACCCAGCCCAGCTAATCCCAGTTCAGCCCAGCTCAGTTCAGATCAGCTCAACCCAGCCCAGCTAAGTCAAGTTCAGCTCAGCTCCACTCAGCCAAGCCCAACCCACTTAGCTAGCTCATTCCAGTTCAGCCCAGTTCAGTCCAGCTCAGCTCAGCCCAGCCCAGCTCAGCCCAACTCAGCCCAGTTAAGCTCATTCCAGGGCAGCTCCGCTCTGGCCTCTGCCTGCGTCCTGCCTGCAGACAGGAGACAGGCGACCCTGCTGCTGCTTCTGGACCGTGGGTGTGTGCCCGGGTGTGTGCTGGGGGAGCAGGGGGAAGGTGACCCCCGCCCAGCCCTTGGAAGGTCCTGCTGACGGTGGAGGGCTGGGTGCGGGGGCAGTGTGGGCAGGGCGGGCAGGCGTAGCGTGGCGTCCACGGTGCCGGCCCGCCCCCGAAGGCGGTTTTCTCCAGACACTCGGAGCCCTTTCAGGTCCGTTGCCGGAGTTGCCGTTTCTTGGGCTTTCTTTCTTCGGAAAGTCCTTGGGTTGCTGTGAATCGTGCCTCGTTTTCGATGACGCGTTCTTAGCAGGTTTCTGCTGACACAGCGGAACACGACTGCTTCCTGGGTTTGTTTGGAGCCCCTGCTGCTGTTCTTGCTGGTTCTAAGGGCTGTGCGGATTCCGCTGCCTTTTCATCGTATGTGCTTGTGTCGTCTGCATTAGTGACAGTTTTACATCTGTCCTTTCAGTCTCAGCAGCTCGTTTTCGTCCGTTGTCACACAGCATTGGCCAGGACCATCTCCAAACTGTTTGACCGCACTGCTCACAGGAAAAACATTTGTACTGTAATCTAACACCATACATATGTTATGAGCAGGTGGCACACACATGTTACCCTTCCATACATACGTTGTGTGTGTTCTTACGTGGCTGAAACGTCTTCACACACAACACTTACCTTGGTACGTTCAGTGCATTACGATTTCTGTCCCCACCTGGCTGATTTCAGTCTGCAGGTTGGCCCGACACACGTTGTATAAAGGTCGTGACGCAGCACCCTGGCCTCGTCGCTGGTCTGCACTGACTGAGGGAGGACCTTGAACCCCACGACCTGCCCCTGTGCCTGGAC
>NW_026057582.1:359573-364173 GCF_023721935.1 Panthera uncia | reverse complement strand
CTCCCCTGCATTCTGGCTGCACCTGTCTGAGGTGGGGCCCCGAACCCTACGACCTGCCCCTGTGCCTGGACGGGTGCCCGCTCCCCTGCATTCTAGCTGCAGCTGTGGCAAGGACTGGGCTTTGCCCTCAGACCAATCTCTCCAGGGCACAGTCTTCCCCGTGTCTGCCTGTGTCTGCTTGTCCTCTGATGCCTTCAAATCACTGTCTGCCGGGCAGTTTTTCCACTTTATACTTGTGCCTGCAAAGGTTTAGTCTGAGACAACGACCGCCGTTGGAATCAGAACCACTTTCTCCCCTGTGGCTTTTCAGAAATTTTCACTTCCCTGTGACGGGTGGAGCGCAGCGTCCTTTCTGTATGTTTGAGGGCTATTTGGATAGCCTCTGTGAAACATCTGTTCAATTCTCGTGTCCGTTTCTCTACCGAATTGTGCGATTTTCCCAATTGATTTGCCGGAGTGCCCTGCACATTCTGGATACTCTGAGAGCGAAATTTGTTTACAGGAAGTATTTTGCAAGACTTTGAAATGCACCAAAAGATCACTCCTTACAGGGGGCGCCTGGATGGCTCACTGGGATGAGTGTCTGACTCTTACTTTCGGCTCAGGTCTGATGGCGGGGTCCCGGGATCGAGCCCTGCATGGGGCTCTGTGCTGAGTGTGGGGCCTGCTTGGGATCCTCTCTGTCTCTGTCTCTGTCCCTCCCCCTGCACACTCTCTCCCTCTAAAAAGAAAAAGATGACTCCCCCGAGGGACCGGGCGGTCAGCACCCGAGTGCCTGCGGATGGGGCGCCGGGTGCGGCAGCTCAGGCAGCGGGGTAGGCGGGGCTCGGGCGCCTCTGAGGATGCCCTGGTTCCCCGGGCAGTGTCTGAGCGTGGGGTGTAGGGGGTGTAGGGGGCCCTCCCCTGTGCAGTGACCGAGCCGCCATCTGGGGGGCCTCTAATAGTCCACTGCCTGCTGCGTGTGGTCCGGGAGCCCGGGGCTGATGTGCCTGCCCCAGGCAGGCTGGGGCTTCAGCAGCCCCTGGGGGCGGTCTCGTGGCCCTGTACCCCGCTGATGGCCGGCCGACCCGGGTCCCGGGGGTAGGGGGTTGGGCCAGGGGGCCTGGGGGACCCCGTTCCTCCAGGTCCGCCCGTCCAGGTGGCTCCTGTCCGGCCGTCTGGCTGGCGCGACAGAGACCGCAGACACTCCTCACGGGTGTGGAGGCTGGATGCCCACATCGGGTACCAGCAGGCGTGGCGTCTGGGGGGTCCCCGCTGCCTGGCTCACGGACGGCGTCTTCTCTCTGCCCCTTCACGTGCCGGAAGCGGGCAGGCAGCTCGCTTTTTCCTAAGGGCGCTAACCCCAGTCGTGGGGGCTCCACCCTGACGACCTCTGGTGCCCCAAAGCCCCGCCTCCTAACACCATGACACTTAGAGCTAGGATTCCAACACACGCAATGTGGGGCCACAGTCGCATCCTCCCCTTCCCGCCGCCACCCACGCTGACGTCTGTGCGTCTTGGGCCCCCCGTGGGGACAGGGTTCAGGCGCCGGCTGGTTCCCTCCCAGTGCGAGTGCGAGGAGGGCGGGACCAGGTGGGTCCCAGGAGCAGGAGCGAGGCCAGCCCGCTGGTCCGTGTGTGTGTGAGGTACAGGTGGAGGTGTGAACACGGGCAAAGGGAGATGCGCACAGGCCTGTGTCTGAGCGGAAGCCCAGGGGAGGGGGCCCCTGAGGAGCGGCAGGCAGCAGGAGGCCGACCTCAGGGCTCACCCAGGAGCAGCCCGCAGGACCTTAGGGGGTCTGAGGGGTTGCATGGGGAGGCACGTAGGTGTGTGTGGGTCCCCGGGGGAACGTGGAGGGGGGGCCCACGTGTATGGCGTTATTGGAAGGCCACGGGCGGGGGCCTCAGGGCCTGCTGGGAGATTGCTCTCAAAGAGCGGGCGTTCCTGCCCTGAGAGCGGAGGGTCCGGCCATGCCCCGTGTTCCCGCGGAGGCCATGGGGTCAACCAGCTGCCGAAGACCCCGGCGTTCCGGTGGGAGGGTGGGAAGGATGGAGACTGATCTCTGGTCCAGGGGATGGAGCGGGGGCCCCGGCCCGGGGACCGAGAGGGAGGGGGTGCTGGGCAAGCCGTGTGGATGGTGTGGTCGCCTGGAGCCCCCAGGACCCCTGGGGGCCGGGGCGTTCTCCCCACGGCCGCCCTGTATTTGGTGCGGCCCCCACTGGTGAGGCAGCCCCTGCCCACAGGGAGGTGGGAGGTGCTCCCTGAGCGGTCCTGAGGCACCGTGGCCGCGCTGGCCACGACTCTCTGCCCGCCCTGGGCCTCGGCCTGGGCTGTTGACCTGCACACTCAGAGCCCACTCCCCTCTCCCACTGCGTCCCCAGAAGACCGCAGCCCCTCGTGCTGGCCTCCCTTCCCAGGGCCCTTGCTGGGAAGGGCTGGCAGGTGTGGTCCCGCCTCTGCCCTCGAGGTGCACGTGTCTCCTACAACCCGGGGCACCTCCAGGACCCGAGACCCCCAGGCACTGCAAGGACAGAATCCCGACTCCATCGCTGCTGGCCAGGGACCCCATGGCCCCCTGACGCCAATGGACTGCCCGCCCCCACTTGGCATTCTTCCTGTAGAACTTGGTCTTTTCTGCCCCCCACCCCCACCCCCACCCCCGGGTGGTGGTGTTCTCGCTGGGCCTCCCCCCGACTGAGTGTCCTGACCCCTTGGGCTGGTGTCCAGCTTCGCTTACCTGGGACAGTGCTGTCCCCCCGGGCCTCACCCGACCTGGCCTTCACTGGTGCTCCCACCTGGACCCAACTCTCCTGAAATGCGTTCCCCAAATTCAAATCTTGAAGCCCTGACCCCCAGGACCCCAGAATGTGACTGTATTGGGAGATGGGGTCTTTCGAGAGGTAATAGGTTAAAGCGAGGTCACTAGGGTGAGTCCTGATCCAGTGTGACTGGTCCTCACCATGGACTCACTCCTCCCCTGGTAAGAGGAGGTCGGGGCACAGACACGCATAGCGGGCCGGATGTGTGAGGACACGGCGTCTACATGCTGAGGGGCCACCAGCCCCATGACACCCGGGTCTGCCTGCTAGCTTCCAGAATCGTGGAAACATCAGTGCACGTTGTCCACACCACGGGACCGTCGTGCTTTGCTAGCAGCCCGTGCTAATACACACCCAATAGGTGCCTCTTGCGGTGCCCTTGGCCAGGTCAGGATGCTCCCCCTGCGCCCCACAAGGCGTCACGTGACCCCTCGCGCCCGCGGCGCACCTCACCCCCCGGGAACCCCAGGGGCCGGGGGTCCTGCTCCCACAGCTGGAGGGACCGACACACGGCACGGCCAGTCTGTGGATTTCACGGGGCGCGTCAACAGAGGAAGACTTTCCCAGCCGGTTATGGAGTTTTTAAGGATATTTTATTGTCATTAAAAAAAAAAAAAAAAAGAAAAGAAAAAGAAATGCTAAAGGAAATCAAGGAGCTCCAGACATTTAAAAGAATAAAACAAGCTATCCAAGCTTCAGCAGTGGCTTTCCCATATGGGACCCCCGGGCTCTATGTCCCTGGGGCTGGGGGCTCTGCTTCTCCTCCCCTGCGTGGCCATCTCTTCCCATGTGGGGGCCCCGACTTGGCACCCACCCAAAGACAGGGCGGAGAGCCAGTCCTGGGGGTCCGCCCGGCCGTGGGCTTATCTCTCTCTCCCACCCCCCCGCGTGAGCCTGTTGGGACTCAGGCCCCGGCCACAGGGTGGGGCGGGCTGGGCCTGCCGCCCTGGCCTCCTGGCACCTTCCACCTGTGTCCACCGAGGCTGTGTCCCACTGGCCCGGGGACCAGGTCACCAGACCCCTCTGCAGGAGGCCTGTCTGGCTGGATGTCACTCTGTCCCCGGCATCCACGGGGCTCCTGCAGCAGCCACAGGCCCAGGCCCTTGTCTGCGCGGTCTCCTCCGGAGAAGATCTGACTGACCGTTAGTGACACGTCGGAAGCTTCCTCAGGATCTGGGCCGACGTGGCTGCTCTGGGGAAACCCTGCGTCCTGGAGCCTGGCCTGGACGGGGTTCGCACAGAGGCCGGTCCCTGCCAGACAGACACTGGGATCGCCAGCCGCCCGCCTCCTCCAGGATGAGCGTGCCCGCTGACCGTGCGCGGCCACAGCGGTAGCCTGGCGGCCGCCGTGGAGGGGCCAGCGGGCGTCCACCAGCTCAGGTTGGGGCACAACCTGCCGTCCACGCGATTCTCCAAACGGGGGTTCAGGGCGCAGGATGCAGCTCACAGGGGCCGCGAGGCCAGAGGGCGAGGGCGCAGGCCCAGGGTGGCTGTGAGGTCAGAGGGTGGCGAGGTCAGAGGGCGGGAGAGCAGGCCTGGCAGCAGGCTGATGCACCGGGATCCTGTGCAGGGTCGGGGCAGCGCTGACACCCGCCCAGGACGGCTGGCCCTAGGCCCCCTGCCCGATCATGTTCCTGTAGTCGGGCGCGATCGTGCGCTTCAGCTCCACCACCGAGGAGAAGATCCACTTCACCTGCAGCAGGAGGGCAGGAGGTGACGTGGTTGGGACCCCTGAGGACAGCCCCCCATCCTGGTGCCCCCCTCCCCGGGACCACTTGAGTGGGAGGGAGTCTTATGGGGA
>NW_026057582.1:314399-359073 GCF_023721935.1 Panthera uncia | reverse complement strand
CTCAGCCCGCAACTACTGTGTGTTCTTAGGGCTGCCCCGGTCTCAGCTGCCCATCCCAGACTCCTTAGCCCAGGTTTGGCTCCTGACCGTCTGCCCCTGTGCAGGGGAGAGCACACGGGAGCCCCTGCCAGCCCCTCGTGCTCTGTCCCTGCTCATCTGCTGCAGTCCAGGACCCCATGGCCAGCACCTCTGACCCTGGCCTGGGGCCAGAGCCAGCCCCAGTGTCCGGGACAGGACCCTCGGGCCATCTGGGGTCCTCTTCTTCCCCTGTGCTGGGCCGGCCTCTCCCTGTGCCCTCACCTTAGGCCTGTCTGTCCATGTCGGCCTTGGTCCTGCAGTAGCTCAGTCTAGCCCAGCCCTGGGCTCCCAGCACAGATGGCAAAGGGCAGGCCTCAGGCCCACCATGGCCATCATGTTCCTTGAAGGCCCAGTTGCCATGTCCGGTGCGTCCAGCAATGTTGGCGTGGGCGCTCCTGCCCATGCTTCCCTCGTCCCTGCCCTGGCCGGTACCCTGGCCCCCAGGCAGCCTGTGTCCCCCATGCTGGCTGCTCCGGCCCCTCCGTGGGGCCCCGTCTCTCCTTGGCTCCTGTGCTGCTTCTGCTGCCCCCACGCCGCCCTCTCTCCGTGCGGAGCCTACTCACCAAGGGCTGGGGCGATGGAAGGCTGGCCCCAGCACCTCGGCCCTCCCCGCTCTGGCCCCAGGCACATGTGGCTCCTTGTGGCTGAGCTCTGTGCCCATAGCCCCCTTCCTAGCCCCCAGGCAGCCGTGGGAAGACTAAGAACAGGATTGAAACTAGGTGGCTCGGCGACACGCTTCCTGAAGTTCCCTTTTCTTCTGGGTACTTTCTGTCTCAGAGGGCCTGGGTGTGTGGGGGTGGGTTGTGGGGGGTGGCTGCGGTCCCAAAGGAGGGCACAGGAACCCCGCTCTCACCTGGGCGTGTGGTGTGGGCACAGGTTGACCCACCCATAGCCTGAGGCCCTGCCCTGGGCCTTGTCCCGTCCACTCAGCAGTGTGGCCTCCCTGGTGGGACGCTGTCTTCCTCTGGCTTCAGCCACGGTCACGGTCATCTGCCCATGGTCAGAGGGAAGCTACTACCCTAGAGGACAGACAGAAGCCTGATGTGCAGGGACAGAGTTCATGGTGGTCACCTGACCTGAAAATGTCCCTGTAGCTGAGAGACCCTGTGGTCCCTGTGCTGCCCGTGCAAGGGGGCCGTGAACCCTCAGCCCCTGTGTTTGGACAACCACAGTGTGCACCCCAAGCTGCCGCTTCCTGCTGTGTTAGGCCTCGATGGGGACGCCTCCGCACCACGTCCAAGTCCCAATCCGGGCCTGCTGGGCTGTGGGTGTGCCTGGAGCCCTCGGCCTGTGGTGCGAGGCTCTCTGCCCTGCTCACACTCATGTGAGCGAGGGCTCTGGGCCCCTCCTAGGGTCTGAGGCCTTGGCTGGGTGGGTTCGGCCCGCTCGGTCCCCGGGGCTCCCCAGAATGGACCTTGGCCGTAGCTGGACGGCTGCACTGGGCCCAGGGCCTGACTCCCACGAGAAGCCATGTCTCCTTAGGTCCTGATCTTAGGAATCCAGCAATGACCCTTCTGTGTCCCCATCCCCACGGAGTTCACAGAGACCCTTGGGCTTCTGGGGAGGGGAGCAGACCCCCGCCCCCTGCGTGGGGCAGGGCAAGGTGATGGAGGAGCCCGTGGTCCTGGAAATACTGCAGTGGCCACTTTGCAAATGCCATCGGTCACAGCGTCGGTGAAGGGAGTGTGCACCCCACACTCCGGGCTCCCGCAGCCCGGCCCCCTCTCGCGGTGCCCGGCAGTTAGGGTCCTCTGCAAGCTGTGGGCCCCTGGTTGCTCAAGAAGCACATCCATCTACACAACTCTGGTCAGATCACCGGAACCGATGAGTCTGGCAAAACCCTCGAGGGTGTCCCGGCTACCGTGCGTTAGGGACATGGGGCCCCAGGCACCTCTAAAGGCAGGGTTTTGGCAAGACAAAGTGGCACATCGTACTTCCCTTGGACAGCTAATTCCCTCCCCTGGTCCCCATGCAGTGCCCCTGGCGTGGCGCCGGTCGCTGTCCCTCGTGGGGTCATCACGGGGCTCTGGGGCACCTGCTGTGGCGGATCAGTGTGGGGGAGGGCTGCCTCGGCTGCCGAGGGCGTGGCAGTGGGATGTGGGCCGTCAGGCACTGGGTTTTGTCAGAGACCACACACCTGTCCCAGCCTAGGTTTGCAAGGCCCGTCCTTTCCAGAATAATCCTTTCACAGAAAAGTTGGTGAGGCGATGAAATTACCTAGTGTTGACGCTTTTCAACCATCACGCTGAGCTCTGGGTTTGGCTTTCAGAAACATTCACCGTGTGGTTACAAGAACAAAGAGATGCTTTGGAGGTGTTCACGGATGTCCCTTCCAGGGGCCTCTCCCCAACCCGCGGCGTCAGAGCCTGCGGTGGTGGTCGTCCAGGGCAGCCGTGAGACACCAGCCTGGCCCGGGGCCTGGCTCGTTCCAGCCTGACTTGTTGCCACAGCGTCTCAGCAACCCCTCCCCTCCCCTTATGGGCACCTGCTTCCAGGCGCCTGCAGATGCTTACTGTGTATATGCAATATTATGTGCAGGCATATGAGGTATTTGTGTAGTACCCTCACCTGGATGGTGCGGACCATCTCCCCCCGCCGGGGGTGCCTCTTTCAAGCAAAGTGACCTTGGACGACATGATATTCTGTCTTACAGAAGGTGGAGGAGGGCTCGGGCTGCCAGGCCAGCACACACACCTGCCCTCCTCGTGGCAGGGCCACTGGAAGGTCTGTTCGTGCCGAGAAGCCCTACAGTCAGCACCCCGTGGGCACATGTGGGCCGCGTGCCGGCCCGTGTGGCCTGAGGGGAGGGAGCAGCTGGAGAAGGCTACACGCTGTACCATCCGCACTGCGTGATGTGGGGGACAGCACATGTAGTGTGACGGCGAGAAGGTCAGCGGTTGCCGGGCGTTTGGGGGGAGGGAGGAAGGAACGGGTGGGGCAGAGGGGATCTTCGGGCTGGGCGATTCTTCTGTAGGAAACGGTAGTGGGGGAAACACGAGGACAGCAGCCTGAACAGCAGGCTGACCGGGGCAGCACCGCGGACAGGGTGCAGGCTCAGAGAACCTACTAGGGGTGGACCTTACTGTGAACTCCGGACTTTACTCAGCCGTAATCCGCTCACATTGGCTCATCGTTCGCAACAAACGTGGCACACGGGTGTGAGCCGTTTATAGTGCACAGACTGTCCCATCCCCGTGCTCCACGCCCAAAGCCACCAGAATGTTGTGCGTCAACTGTACTTCAATAAATTAAAAAACAAAATCTATTTATTAAAAGAATTCTTTGTGATGTACAGAAAAGCAAAAGCAGCACCACGGACAGCAGTTGGGTGGGCCGGGGGAACCCTGTACACAAGGCCTGTTGTCCTTTGGGTTCACATGGCTCGGCCCCTTTCTGGCAAGGAAGAGGCAGCCCATGCACAGCAAAATAGTTTTATGCAAGAGTTTACCGATTAAGAAAGTATCTGGACCATCATCCCATGATCTCTCGTGCCTTAAAGCCACGGACAGTGTCCACTTCTATAACCTGAGTACCTGGCACCAAGCAGGAGTGCCCCATAGAGAAGATTGGATTCATCCATAATGTGGTCCGTGGAATTCCAAGATGGTCCAGATTTTGATATGAAATTTGTATATATACTGACCAATTTTTTTTCTTTTTTTCCACCCTCTCATCTCTGTCCTATCTCACATAAGATGCATTAATGCTGATTTACCATATCTCAGTATTGAATTTGCAAGATATCAAAAATTGAGCATTAGTTATCAAGAAGAGAGATGACACCATCCAAAGACATTTAAAGTGATGTATTGGACTTTGTACCCTCTTTTGGAAAGAGGGTTGGCGTATTTTCAGTTGTATGTGGGATAATTTCACTATGGTAGGTGGAAGGTAATGTTGCTCTTGTGTTTTGTTTGGAAACTAAAGGTGGTTCAAAGAGGCATGTTTGGTTGACAAGGAGTGGATTGTGGTGGTTTTGGTCTATGTCAATTTAGCTAAGAAGTGACTAAATTTCTTAGGATCCTTTCCCTGAGTGGCCCCAGATTATGGTTGGTCATAAGAGAAATTTTACACAATTTTTGGAAAGCAAAAACGCTGAAGCAGCAGTTTTTATGTCTGGATTCTGGACATTAATGGACATTAATAATGGACATTATCAGATGTGTGATTAATGGACATAATGGACATTATCAGATGTGTGATTGGCAAACGTTTGCTCACTTTCGTGGGTTGGCTTTTCACTGTTGCTGGTGTCCTTTAATGCCAAAAAATCCTTAAATTCTCATCCAGTCCAATTCATCTATTTTTTCTTTTCTTGCCTGTGCTTTTGGTGTCACATCCAAGAAATTCTGACACTGCAAAACTTTCCCAGTGTTTTCTTCTCAGCGTTTTGTAGTTTTAGGTCTTACCCTTATGTCTTTGGTCCATTTTCAGTTAGTTTTTGTAGATGATGTTAGATAAGATTCCAACTGCATTTTCTTCCATGTGGATATCCAGTTTTCCCAGAACCATTTATTGAAAATATTGAAAATATTTTCCCCATTGAATGCTCCTGGCACCCTTGCCCCAAATCACTTAACCTTATATGTGAGGGTTTATTTCTGGACTCTCTACTCTGTTCTATTGGTTTATATGTTTGTCTTCATATCAGTAGCACACTGTTTTGATTACTATAGCTTTGTAGTAAGTTTTGAAATCAGAAAGTGTTGAGTCCTCAAACTTTGTTCTCATTTTTCAAGATTGTTTTGGCTATTAGGGTTCCTTGAGATTCCATATAAATTATGGGATGGGTCTTTCTATTTCTGCAGAAAACATCATTGGGATTTTGATAGGAATTGCACTGAGTCTGTAGATCGCTTAGGGAAGTATTGACACCTGTACAACCTTAGACCTCCCAGTTCATGACCATGGGTGTGCTTCCATTTTTCTGTGTCTTCCTTCCTTTGGCAATGGTGTGTAGTCTTCATTGCACAAGACTTCCACCTCCTTGGGTGGGTTTGTTCTTAGTATTTTATTCTTTTTGATGCTATTGCAAATGGAATTGTGTTCTTAATTCCTTTTTACATTGTTCATTGTTAGTGTGTAGAAATGCAGCTGGTTTTTGTGTACTGAATTTGTATACTGCTACTTGCTGAATTCATTTATTAGTTCTAACAGTGTGTGTGTGTGTGTGTGTGTGTGTGTGTGTGTGAAATCTATAGGGTTTTCTGCACATAAGACCTTATCATCTGTGTGAACAGAGATAATTTTACTTCTTCTTTTCCAATTTGGATTATTTTTGTTTCGCTTTCATGCCTAATTTCTCTGGTCAGAACTTCCGGTGTTATGTTGAATAGAAGTGGTGAAAATGAACATCCTTTCCTTGTTCCTGATTTTAGAGGAAAACTTTCAGTCTTTAACCACTGAGTATTATGTTTGTTGTGGATTTTTCATATGTGGCTTTTGATATGTTGAGGTAGTTTCCTTGTTTCCCTGGTTTGTTGAATGGTTTTACGAATCATATACGTGTGTTGAATTTTGTCCAGTCCTTTTTCTGCATCAATTGAGATGATCGTGTGTTTTTCTTACCTTAATTATATTAATGTGGTATATTACACTGATCAATTAAAAGTTTTTTAAATGTTTATTTATTTTTGAGAGAGAGAGAGAGACAGAGCATGAGCAAGGAGGGTCAGAGAGAGAGGGAGACACAGAATCTGAAGCAGACTTCAGGCTCTGAGCTGTCAACACAGAGCCCAACGTGGGGCTCAAACCCACAAACCAGGAGATCATGGCCTGAGCTGAAGTCAGATGCTTAATGGACTGAGCCACCCAGCATCCCAAAATTGATCAATTTTTGTATGTTGAAACATCCTTACATTGCAGGAATATATCCCATTTGGTCATAGTATATAATCCTTTTAATATGTTGCTGTATTCGACTTGCTAGTATTTTGTTGAGGGTTTTGCATCAGTGTTCATAAGGGATATTGGTCTGTGGCTTTCTTTAGTGTCTTTGGCTTTGGTGTAAGGGTGATGCTGGCCTCATAGAATGAACTAGGAAGTGCTCCTTCCACTTCAATATTTTTGAAAAGTTTGACATTGGTATTTGTTCCTCTTTGAATGTTTGGTAGAATTCACTAGCAAAACCAATAGGTCCAGAGCTTTTATTTGTCAGGATATTTTTGATTAACAGATTCAATTTCCTTACTAGTTATAGCTCTGTTCAGATTTTTTATTTCTTGATTATTTAGTCTTGGTAGGTTGTGAACTTTTAGGAATTCATCCATTTCATGAAGGTTATCCAATTGTTGGTATATTGCTGTTCATAGCATTCTCTTACTATAATTTTCATTGTTTTTTTTTTAATTTTAATCATTCCTAGTGTGTTCTTTTTTCTTTTTTCTTTTTAAGAAGGCTTCACATCCAGTGCAGAGCACAATGCAGGGCTTGACCTCATGACCCTGAGATCAAGACATGAGCTGAGATCAAGAGTCAGATGCTTGACCAACTCAGCCACCCAGGTGTCTCATCCCTAAGTATGGTCTAGTTTTCCTTGTGATTTATACGTTGATCCATTGGTTGCTTAAGAGTGTGTTGTTTAAGTTACAAAAATTTGTGTGTTTTTCACTTTTACTGTTGTCATTTATTTCTAACTTCATCCCCCTGTGGTCAGAGAAGATACCTTGTATGAAATCTATCTCTTAAAATCTATTGGTACTTAATCCGTGTCTTAAATTATGGTCCCTCCTGGAGGATGCCCAGGTGCATTTGAGAAGAAGGTGTGTGTTGTTGTTGTTGGGTGGGGTGCTCTGCATGTGTGTCTGTGTGTGTCAGATCTGCTTGGTTCATTGTGTTGTTCAAGTCCTGTTTCCTTACTTATCTTCTGTCTGGTTGTTCTGTCCATTATTGGGGATGCGGTATCGAAGCCTCTGTTATTGTAGAACTATCTTTCTTTGACTTCAATTCCATGCAATTTGCTTCATATATTTTGTTGCTCTGTCATTGGAGGTGTAAATGTTCATAACTGTTATATCGTCTTGTTGTATTGAATCTTTTATTGATATATAATGTTTTTCTTTGTCTCATAAACTTTTTTTGACTTAAAGTCTATGTTATCTGATGTAAGTACAGTCAATCCTGTTCTCTTCTGGCTATTATTTCCATAAAACATTTTTAAAAAAATTTATTTATTTGATGGGGGAGGGGAAGAGAGAGAGAGGGAGAGAGAGAGAGAAACCCAAGTGGGCTCTGCACTGTCAGCAAGGAGCCTGATGTGGGGCTCAATCTCACAAACTGAGATCATGACCTGAACTGAAATCAAGAGTAGGATGCTTAACCAATTGAGCCACCCAGGCACCCCACATAAAGTTTTTTCAATCTTTCACTTTCAATATTTGTTTTGTCGATACTACCCAAAGCAATGTACATATTCAATGCAATCCCTATCAAAATAACACCAGCATTCTTCACAGAGCTAGAAAAAATAATCCTAAAATTTGTATGGAACCAGAAAAGACCCCAAATAACCTAAGCAATCTTGAAAAAGAAAACCAAAGCAGGAGGCATCACAATCCTGGGCTTCAAGCTATACTACAAAGCTGTAATCATCAAGACAGTATGGTACTGGCACGAAAACAGACACTCAGATCAATGGAACAGAATAGAGAACCCAGAAATGGACCCACAAACATATGGCCAACTAATCTTTGACAAAGCAGGAAAGAATAGATGAACACAACAGATGAACTCAAGGGAAGATGAACAAAAGGAAGGGAAGCAAAAATAATATAAAAACAGGGAGGGGGACAAAACATGAGAAACTCTTAAATATGGAGAACAGAGGGTTACTGAAGGGGTTATGGGAGGGGGGATGGTCTAAATGGGGAAGGGGCATCAAGGAATCTACTCCTGAAATCATTATTGCAGCATATGCTAATTTGGATGTAAATTAAAAAAATAAAATTAAAAATTATTTCTTTCTGTGAGTCTAAAGTGAGTCTCTTGAAAAATAACAAGCATATAGTTGGATCATGTGTTTTTTATCCATTCTGCCAATCTCTGTATTTTGATTGTATTTTCACTTAAAGTAATTACTGATGAGGAGGAACTTCTGTCTTTTTTTCTATTTGTTTTCTACATGCCTTACAGCTTTTTTTTGGTCCTGATTCCCTGCATTACTGTTATCTTTTGTGTTTAGTTTATTTTTTGTAGTGAAATATTTTTAAGTTATTTTCTTATTATCTTTTTTTTTGTTTTTTTTTCTAATTATACTTTATACTTTTATTTTTTATTTATTTATTTTTCAACATATGAAATTTATTGTCAAATTGGTTTCCATACAACAAACACCCAGTGCTCATCCCAAAAGGTGCCCTCCTCAATACCCATCACCCACCCTCCCCTCCCTCCCACCCCCCATCAACCCTCAGTTTGTTCTCAGTTTTTAAGAGTCTCTTATGCTTTGGCTCTCTCCCACTCTAACCTCTTTTTTTTTTTCCTTCCCCTCCCCCATGGGTTTCTGTTAAGTTTCTCAGGATCCACATAAGAGTGAAACCATATGGTATCTGTCTTTCTCTGTATGGCTTATTTCACTTAGCATCACGCTCTCCAGTTCCATCCACGTTGCTACAAAGGGCCATATTTCATTCTTTCTCATTGCCATGTAGTACTCCATTGTGTATATAAACCACAATTTCTTTATCCATTCATCAGTTGATGGACATTTAGGCTCTTTCCATAATTTGGCTATTGTTGAGAGTGCTGCTATAAACATTGGGGTACAAGTGCCCCTATGCATCAGTACTCCTGTATCCCTTGGGTAAATTCCTAGCAGTGCTATTGCTGGGTCATAGGGTAGGTCTATTTTTAATTTTCTGAGGAACCTCCACACTGTTTTCCAGAGTGGCTGCACCAATTTGCATTCCCACCAACAGTGCAAGAGAGTTCCCGTTTCTCCACATCCTCTCCAGCATCTATAGTCTCCTGATTTGTTCATTTTGGCCACTCTGACTGGCGTGAGGTGATATCTGAGTGTGGTTTTGATTTGTATTTCCCTGATAAGGAGCGACGTTGAGCATCTTTTCATGTGCCTGTTGCCATCCAGATGTCTTCTTTAGAGAAGTGTCTATTCATGTTTTCTGCCCATTTCTTCACTGGGTTATTTGTTTTTTGAGTGTGGAGTTTGGTGAGTTCTTTATAGATTTTGGATACTAGCCCTTTGTCCGATATGTCATTTGCAAATATCTTTTCCCATTCCGTTGGTTGCCTTTTAGTTTTGTTGGTTGTTTCCTTTGCTGTGCAGAAGCTTTTTATCTTCATAAGGTCCCAGTAATTCACTTTTGCTTTTAATTCCCTTGCCTTTGGGGATGTGCCGAGTAAGAGATTGCTACGGCTGAGGTCAGAGAGGTCTTTTCCTGCTTTCTCCTCTAAGGTTTTGATGGTTTCCTGTCTCACATTCAGGTCCTTTATCCATTTTGAGTTTATTTTTGTGAATGGTGTGAGAAAGTGGTCTAGTTTCAACCTTCTGCATGTTGCTGTCCAGTTCTCCCAGCACCATTTGTTAAAGAGACTGTCTTTTTTCCATTGGATGTTCTTTCCTGCTTTGTCAAAGATGAGTTGGCCATACGTTTGTGGGTCTAGTTCTGGGGTTTCTATTCTATTCCATTGGTCTATGTGTCTGTTTTTATGCCAATACCATGCTGACTTGATGATGACAGCTTTGTAGTAGAGGCTAAAGTCTGGGATTGTGATGCCTCCTGCTTTGGTCTTCTTCTTCAAAATTACTTTGGCTATTCGGGGCCTTTTGTGGTTCCATATGAATTTTAGGATTGCTTGTTCTAGTTTCGAGAAGAATGCTGGTGCAATTTTGATTGGGATTGCATTGAATGTGTAGATAGCTTTGGGTAGTATTGACATTTTGACAATATTTATTCTTCCAATCCATGAGCAGGGAATGTCTTTCCATTTCTTTATATCTTCTTCAATTTCCTTCATAAGCTTTCTATAATTTTCAGCATACAGATCTTTTACATCTTTGGTTAGATTTATCCCTAGGTATTTTATGCTTCTTGGTGCAATTGTGAATGGGATCAGTTTCTTTATTTGTCTTTCTGATGCTTCATTGTTAGTGTATAAGAATGCAACTGATTTCTGTACATTGATTTTGTATCCTGCAACTTTGCTGAATTCATGTATCAGTTCTAGCAGACTTTTGGTGGAGTCTATCGGATTTTCCATGTATAATATCATGTCATCTGCAAAAAGCGAAAGCTTGACTTCATCTTTGCCAATTTTGATGCCTTTGATTTCCTTTTGTTGTCTGATTGCTGATGCTAGAACTTCCAACACTATGTTAAATAACAGCGGTGAGAGTGGGCATCCCTGTCGTGTTCCTGATCTCAGGGATAAAACTCTCAGTTTTTCCCCATTGAGGATGATGTTAGCTGTGGGCTTTTCATAAATGGCTTTTATGATGTTTAATTATGTTCCTTCTATCCCGACTTTCTTAAGGGTTTTTATTAAGAAAGGTGCTGGATTTTGTCAAAGGCCTTTTCTGCATCGATTGACAGGATCATATGGTTATCTTTTATTAATGAGATGTATCACGTTGATTGATTTGCAAATGTTGAGCCAGCCCTGCATCCCAGGAATGAATCCCACTTGATCATGGTGAATAATTCTTTTTATATGCTGTTGAATTCGATTTGCTAGTATCTTATTGAGAATTTTTGCATCCATATTCATCAGGGATATTGGCCTGTAGTTCTCTTGTTTTACTGGGTCTCTGTCTGGTTTAGGAATCAAAGTAATACTGGCTTCATAGAATGAGTCTGGAAGTTTTCCTTCCCTTTCTATTTCTTGGAATAGCTTGAGAAGGATAGGTATTATCTCTGCTTTAAACGTCTGGTAGAACTCCCCTGGGAAGCTGTCTGGTCCTGGACTCTTATTTGTTGGGAGGTTTTTGATAACTGATTCAATTTCTTCGCTGGTTATGGGTCTGTTCAAGCTTTCTATTTCCTCCTGATTGAGTTTTGGAAGTGTGTGGGTGTTTAGGAATTTGTCCATTTCTTCCAGGTTGTCCAACTTATTGACATATAATTTTTCATAGTATTCCCTGATAATTGTTTGTATCTCTGAGGGATTGGTTGTAATAATTCCATTTTCATTCATGATTTTATCTATTTGGGTCTTCTCCCTTTTCTTTTTGAGAAGCCTGGCTAGAGGTTTGTCAATTTTGTTTATTTTTTTCAAAAAACCAACTCTTGGTTTCGTTGATCTGCTCTACAGTTTTTTTAGATTCTATATTTTTTATTTCTTCTCTGATTTTTATTATTTCTCTTCTTCTGCTGGGTTTAGGCTGCCTTTGCTGTTCTGCTTCTATTTCCTTTAGGTGTGCTGTTAGATTTTGTATTTGGGATTTTTCTTGTTTCTTGAGATAGACCTGGATTGCAACGTATTTTCCTCTCAGGACTGCCTTCGCTGCGTCCCAAAGCGTTTGGATTGTTGTATTTTCATTTTCGTTTGTTTCCATATATTTTTTAATTTCTTCTCTAATTGCCTGGTTGACCCACTCATTCGTTAGTAGGGTGTTCTTTAACCTCCATGCTTTTGGAGGTTTTCCAGACTTTTTCCTGTGGTTGATTTCAAGCTTCATAGCATTGTGGTCTGAAAGTATGCATGGTATAATTTCAATTCTTGTATACTTATGAAGGGCTGTTTTGTGACCCAGTATATGATCTATCTTGGAGAATGTTCCATGTGCACTCAAGAAGAAAGTATATTCTGTTGCTTTGGGATGCAGAGTTCTAAATATATCTGTCAAGTCCATCTGATCCAATGTGTCATTCAGGGCCCTTGTTTCTTTATTGAGCGTGTGTCTAGATGATCTATCCATTTCTGTAAGTGGAGTGTTAAAGTCCCCTGCAATGACCACATTCTTATCAATAAGGTTGCTTATGTTTATGAGTAATTGTTTTATATATTTGGGGGCTCCGGGATTCGGCACATAGACATTTATAATTGTTAGCTCTTCCTGATGGATAGACCCTGTAATTATTATATAATGCCCTTCTTCATCTCTTGTTACAGCCTTTAATTTAAAGTCTAGTTTGTCTGATGTAAGTATGGCTACTCCAGCTTTCTTTTGGCTTCCAGTAGCATGATAAATAGTTCTCCATCCCCTCACTCTCAATCTAAAGGTGTCCTCAGATCTAAAATGAGTCTCTTGTAGACAGCAAATAGATGGGTCTTGTTTTTTTTTTTTATCCATTCTGATACCCTATGTCTTTTGGTTGGCACATTTAATCCATTTACATTAAGTGTTATTATAGAAAGATATGGGTTTAGAGTCATTGTGATGTCTGTATGTTTTATGCTTGTAGCGATGTCTCTGGTACTTTGTCTCACAGGATCCCCCTTAGGATCTCTTGTAGGGCTGGTTTAGTGGTGACAAATTCCTTCAGTTTTTGTTTATTTGGGAAGACCTTTATCTCTCCTTCTATTCTAAATGACAGACTTGCTGGATAAAGGATTCTCGGCTGCATATTTTTTCTGTTCAGCACATTGTAGATCTCGTGCCAATCCTTTCTGGTCTGCCAAGTTTCAAAAGAGAGATCAGTCACGAGTCTTATAGGTCTCCCTTTATATGTTAGGGCCCATTTATCCCTTGCTGCTTTCAGAATTTTCTCTTTATCCTTGTATTTTGCCAGTTTCACTATGATATGTCATGCAGAAGATCGATTCAAGTTACGTCTGAAGGGAGTTCTCTGTGCCTCTTGGATTTCAATGCCTTTTTCCTTCCCCAGTTCAGGGAAGTTCTCAGCTATTATTTCTTCAAGTACACCTTCAGCACCTTTCCCTCTCTCTTCCTCCTCTGGGATACCAATTATGCGTATATTATTTCTTTTTAGTGTATCACTTAGTTCTCTAATTTTCCCCTCATAGTCCTGGAATTTTTTATCTCTCTTTTTCTCAGCTTCCTCTTTTTCCATAACCTTATCTTCTAGTTCACCTATTCTCTCCTCTGCCTCTTCAATCCGAGCTCTTATTATCTTTTATGCATGCTCTATACCTACATTCTTTGTGGCTACAGGGGATCATGTTCAACATCCTAAGGTTATAATGCTCTAATCTGAATTTATACCAGCTTCACTCTATCTCCCACCTTTATCAGTTGTTAATGTCATAAAACTACATCAAATATAACCACCAAAACATAACCTAATAATTCTTTTGAATATATTAGTCTCTTTTTCCTGTTTTATTGAGATATAATTGACAAATAACATTGTATTAGTTCAGGTGTCATTAGTCTCTTAAATCATGTAGGAAACAACACGTGGAGTAAAAACCAAAATTACAGCAACACTAACTTTTATTTCTTTATTTTTATTTATTTTTATGAGACAGAGAGAGAGAGAGAGAGAGAGAGACAGAGCATGAGCAGGGGAGGGGCAGAGAGAGAGGGAGACAGTTTCCAAAGCAGGCCTCAGGCTCCGAGCTGTCAGCACAGATCCTGAAGTGGGGCTCCAACCCACGAACTGTGAGATCATGACTTGAGCCGAAGTCGGATGCACAACCGACTGAGCCACCCAGGCACCCCAATAACACTAACTTTTAGACTAAATAAAATATGTTAGTTTCTTGAATCATGTAGAAAACAACACATAAGTTTACAAACCATCATTACAAAGGTAGTAACGTTTGTAATTGCCCACGTGTTTAGTGTTATGAAGATCTTCATTTCTTTACTTGGCTTTGAGCTTCTGTCCAGTGTGTTTTCACTGAACCCTGTAGGTGACCCTTGAACATTTGCTGCAGAGCAGGACCAGTGGCAATGATCCTTCTCAGCTTTTGTTTCTCTGAGAATGTCTTAACTTCTTCCTCACTCTTGAAGGACAGGCTGGCCAGATAAAAGATTCTTGGCCAGCTCTTTTTTTTCTTTGAGCACTTTGAATATATCAGCCTACTGCCTTCTGGCCTCCAAAGGTTTTGATGAAAAACCTGCTTAAGATTTTTTTGAGGAGCACTTGTGTGTGATGAGTCACTTCTTTCTCACTACTTTCAAGATTCTCTGTTTATCTTTGGCTTTTGAAATTTGATTATAATGTGTCTCTCAGCATGAGTTTCTTTCAGTTCATTTTGCTTGGAGTTAATTGAACTTTTTGGACGTTTATATTCATGTATTTCATCAACTCTCAGAAGTTTTTAGCCCTTATTTCTTCAAATAGTCTCTTTGCTTTTTTCTATCTTCTTTTTCTGGGACTCCCACAATGTGTATGTTGATTCACTCCCACAGGTCACTAAGGCTCTGTTCACTTTTCTTCAATCTTCTTTCTTTCTATTCCTAAGACTTTCTTTCTATTCCTAAGAACATTTCAATTGTCCCATCTTCTAGTTCGTTGACTCTTTCTTCTCAAAGAATCATTGCTAAAATCTGCTTTGAGTCTTCCTAGTGAAGTTTTCATTTCAATTATTGTACTTTTCATCTCCCCAAGTTCTTTTTTGTTTCTTTCTGGATTTTCTATTTCTTTATTGATATTTGCATTTTGTTCATATCATTTTCTTGAATTTCTCCACAACTTCCCATAATTCTTCAAGTTTTTTTAAGATGGTTGTTTTGAATCTTTGGTAAAACTGCCATCAATTCTCTTTTGGGAACAGTTTCATTTTTATGGCCTTTAAGTAGGCCTTATTTTCCTGGTTATTTGTATGCCTCGTGATTTGTTTGTTGAAAACCGGACATTTGAATTCAATGTGGTAGCTCTGGACGTCAGATTCTTCTCCTTCCCCAAGCTGTTGTTGTTGTTTATTATTTATTGTTTTTGTTTGTCTGATTGTACTAGGCGGTCTCTGTGCCAATGGTCAGCCTGAGATGTAAACTTAATGTCTTAAGTCTTTTCTGAGCCTGAGGCTTTCCCTGGGCATGTGTGGTGACTTTCTAATTTTCCCCCCATATGCACTTGCTTTTGAGGGTCTTAGTTTTTGATGTCTGATTCCCAAAAAGTGCAAAACAGAAAAATACAGGGGCAGAAGAAGACGCCAACTTTATGTCCCTTGGAAGTCATTCCGCCCGAAGAGGGGGACGCTTGCAACAATGGCCTCTCCCTCTTCTTTGTCGGCACTCCGATTAGAAGCCACGATCAGAGAACAGATCCCGCTATTCGGAGAACAGTGTCCTTTTGGCCCACCCTGGCTCCCACAAGCCACGTGCAGGCTACTTCAGGAATGTGTGCACAGCTGCCTGCCCTGGGGCTGCGGCTGGGGGCGGGGTAGCTGCTACTTTGTTAAGAGCTAAAATTGGCCAGAGTTAAGCACATTTACCACCCAAGACTTCTCTCAGAAGTTGCGAGCCTTTAGCAGACTCCAGAGTTCCAAGTGGGTGCATCAAGACAGATTCTGTGAGTGCGACCATTGTCTGGGTGGGGAGACGGGTTTCTGGTGCTCCCTCCTCTGCTGTCTTCCCGGGACCCTCTCCTCTCCCTGCTCTTTATCCAGCTCTTCTTTCCGACTCCCTGCCATGATGAATGACGGAGCCTTAAACCGTCCACAGATGTAGAGGCAGGAGCCTTCCACAACCCTCACCAGAGACTCCCCATCACGGTCTCTGGTCGGGGAGTTTTGTCTGGCTGCACAGTGGACCCTTCATATCTGCACTTTCATAGCATCTCCCGCACTTGTGCAGAGTCCTTTATGCCCTATCACACACCTTGCACTGCTGATGGCACCCTCACTGACCCACCTGGTTCATTAGAGGTATTTTCTGGTGTATCCGTACAGCGGACGCCTTTCCAGCACGTACCTGGGGGCAAAACTGCCTGGTGAAGGAGCACAGAACTCTGGGCAGCTGGAGGCAACGATCAACTCTTTCCCAAAGTGGCTTTTTCAGTTTGACTTTCCAGTAGCATCACATGCATGAAAAGTGCTGCAGACCCACATCCCGGCACTTGGTGTGCTCAGACGTCTTAATGTCTGCTGGTGTCATTTGGCTAAGATGATATCTCATTCTGCTCTTGGGTTGAGTTTTTTCTGATTATTGGTGAAGCTGACACCTTTTTATATGATTATTTGCTTTTTGTATTTCTCTTCTCTGAAATATCTATTTACGTCTCTTGGCCTTGTTTTGTATTGGATTGCCTTTTTTCTTGCTTTTCAGAAGCTATTTGCACGTTACTGGCAGAATTCCCTTATCAGCTGTAGGTGATGCAAACATATCTTCCCAGATGGTAACTGGTCTTTCATTTTTGTTAAAGGTGTTGTTTTTAGCACCCATCACCCTAAGACGGACACTTGTTGGGATGAGCCCTGGGTGTTGTAAGTAATGAATCACCGAATTCTACTCCGGAAGCCAACATTGACCTGTATGTTAACTAATTAAGGTTTAAATAAAAAAAAGAAAATACGAAAAAGGGTACCTTGTGATGGACCTCACATTTTAATTTTAATATAAATTTATCAGTAGTGTCTTTTATAGTTTACGTCTTGTCTAAAACAAGTTGGCATTTGGGCCTAGGGGTGGAAACAGCTGTACTGTTACCTGACCTGGCTTACTGCACGGCCCACCCTGGTTCTGTCACATCCCATCTCTAAGTCCCTTTGTAAAGAAGCCCTTCATGAACGCTCATAATGGGACATGGGCAGGAAGGAGGTGCACCTTGTGCAGTGCCTCTAGCCTTTGAGAGCCATGGGCAGTGGAATCGTAAGGCTGGTGGACGTACCGGTAACCGTGAGTGGGGCAGCTTGGCTGGTGTTAAGTGAACTGAAGCACCGAAGGAAGAAAATGTCTCAGTGAGTCAGTCCCCTTTCCTGTCAACTCAGGGAACAGTGAGAGCATCAGAAATCTCCAATGACAACGTTTCAAGAGGCCCCATATCCTGCAGCCAGAGGACAAATAGGACTGAAAATTGGGCCCAGGACCAGGGTAGGATTACAAAGCAGGTTGAAAAGCCCAGAGGGTCTTCCCATGAAGGGAAGGGCCTCGCAGTGAAGAATGGGACCCCAAGACCTGGGATGAACACAGCTGGATTGGGGTCTGGGATCATGCAGAAAAGGAGGTGCAGGCCTCCCCACCAGGTCCAGAGCCCATCCTGCAGATGCGCTGGCCAAGCCTGAGGGAAACACAAAAAGGAGAAGACAACCCATGAAGGCATAATCGTGCCATTGTCACACACCAACAGAGTTCACTTGGTCTTTGGGAATGCGTTGGATCTTTTTTATGGCCACAGGACAGAGCAGTGTGTGAATGTTCTGCAGGTTTGGAATGCGGAATGTGGCTTGTCAAGGCCTGCGTGTGCCCAGCAGTTCGGCCGGTTGATTAAAGCGTTAACGGTAGGTACATCTTTATTAATATGCGTCTGCTGGCCATGCACATTGCTGGGGGGTAGATGTTACCATCTCCCATGATGACTGAGAATCTGTGTAATTCTTCCCACAGGTCTGCTCATTGTTTGCTTTATCTTTTTATTTATTTATTTTTAAAAATTTATTTATTTATTTATTTATTTATTTATTTATATCCATATTAGTTGGCATATAGTGTAATCATGATTTCAGGAGTAGATTCCAGTGATTCATCCCTTACATATAACACCCAGTGCTCATCCCAACAAGTGTCCTCCTCAATGCCCCTTGTCCATTTAGCCCATGCCCCCCTCTCAACCCCTCCAGCAACCCTCTGTTTGTTTTCTGTATTTAAGAATCTCTTATATTTTGTCTCCCTCCATGTTTTTATATTAGTTTTGTTTCCCTTCCTTTATGTTCATCTGTTTTGTCTCTTAAAGTCCTCATATGAGTGAAGTCATACAATTTTTGTCTTTCTCTGACTAATTTCACTTAGCATAATACCCTCCAGTTCCATCCACGTAGTTGCAAATGGCAAGATTTCATTCTTCTTGATTGCCAAGTAATACTCCATTGTATGTGTATATATATATATATATATATATATACACCACATCTTCTTTATCCATTTATCCGTCGATGGACATTTGGGCTCTTTCCATACTTTGGCTATTGTCAATAGCACTGCTGTAAACGTTGGGATGCATGTGCCCCTTTGAAACAGCATACCTGTATCCCTCGGATAGATACCTAGTAGTGCAATTGCTGGGTCATAGGGTAGTTCTATTTTTAACTTTTTGAGGAACCTCCATACTGTTCTCCAAAGTGGCTGCACAGTTTGCATTCCCACCTTGCTTTATATTTTGAAAGCTGTGGCCCAGGCGTGTGTACATTTAGAGCTGTGTCAGCCCTCTTTATCTCCAGTAATGCCTTTTGCCTTCAAGTCTGTTTTATTTGGGATTAATATGGCCATTGCAGCTTTCCTTGGGCTAATATTTGCACAGAATGTCTTTTGTAAACTTCACCGAGTTAGCTTAACCAGCCCAATATTTTATATTAAAACATAAAGCATAAAAAACACATTATGTATAGACATATTCCCCCCAAACCTTTGACATTTGAGTAGAGCATTTAGCCCATGTATATTTGAGTTTATCCCTATTGCAGTTCCTGGGTGTGCAGGTTCATTGGTCTCATCAAATTTGGAAAGCTTCTGGCCATTATTTGGTCCATTATATGCTGCTGGAAACTGTGAATTCAGACCCGTCTAGTTCTTTGGCTCCTGGTCACTGTGGATCCTGCCTTTCTTTCATTTTTCTCAGCGTGTTACTTGATCAACTGCTGGGCACACCAGCCTCTCTTCTCTGCCCCATTATTTGCTCACATGGGCACCCTCCTCTCTCATCTCAGACCCAGAGGCCCAGGGCACCCCAGTGGGACCTCTAGACCTGGCTTCAGACCTCTCTTCCTGGTTGGGCCACCCCACCCTGTATGGGGCTCTGAGCTCGGGCTCTGCCCTGGGCCTCTGTGTGTCTCCTCCCTCACCATGCAAATATCCACCTTGACCTGCCCACCTGACAGCTTCAGGGGCAAAATCCTCAGGAAAGGATACTGGGTGGAATAGTGCCTCCCCCCAGATTCATGTCCTCCCAGAGCCCACGAATGTGACCACATCTGGAACTGGGCTCCTTGCAGACGTGATCAGTTACGATGCGGCCATATTTGAATGGTTGGCCCTAAATCCAGTATGACTCCTGTCCTTGTAAGAAGAGGGACATTTAGACACAGAGACACAGGGACACAGGCAAATGCCACGTGATGATGGAGCAGAGATTGGCCTGATGCTCTAAGGCCATGGGATGCCGTGTCTCTGGCAGCCACGCGAAGCTGGAGGAGGTGGTATCCTTCCCTAGAAGCGCTGTGGGGGCCTGCCACACCTTGACTTCAGACGTCCAGCTTCCACGGCCTAGAGGACATGGTGTTAGGTGCCCCATTTACAGCCACCCCCAAACTAAAGCCAGAAGAAGAAAGAAGCCGCGTGTGTATTTTTGGGGAATGGTGTCTCTGGCGTGGTGGCTGTCTCTCTCAGTGCGCTGCAGGCAACTCTGTCTGCTTGTGTGTCCCCGCTGTGCCATTGGCCAACGGCCTCATCATGGCCCCGTGAAGATGACATGAGTGTCCCCTGCAGCTGCGGGTGGCCGTCACCCCCCCTCCGTGGTTGGGAGTCTCGTATAATTATTTTCTCCTTTCGTGTTTGTGTTTCTTTGGTTTTGGTTGCTCTTCTTCCAACTTTTAAATTTGGACTCTTGGTTAACTCAGTGTTTTCTCCCCTCCAGACACGTAGGCTACAGTTCCTCTGCTGACGTGACTCGAGACGTGTGTGTCACTAGCCTGTCGTCAGGGAGCTTGCTGTGTGGGACCTGAATATTTTGAAATGTACTGAGTTGTGACCCAAGGCTCAGCAGACGGTGAGTTCCTACCAGTTCGCTGTGTGTTTAAGGAATAATTCTCCTTGAGTTCTGGGTGGGAATGCTGGGAAGTCTGCGACCGTGCTTGTGGCCCTGCTGTCGCCTATCTGTAGGGCTGTGCTGACCTCTCGAGCCCACTCGGGCTAGGCCCTGACCCGCCCTGCTCTGAGTCTGCGCTTGGGAAGGCAGCATGACCTCTGCTGGGCCAGATGCTGGACGCAGCCGCAGCACCTCCCTCTCTGCCCAGTGCCTCTCTGACTCCTGCTCTCCAGCCTCGGACACCGAGTGCCCTGCTCCTGGCCTCTGGCACTCCCTGCCTCCCGGCTTGGACTTCTCTTCTGTGCACACTCCATCCCTGTTAATCCCCACCAGTCCCGTGAGGATAAACGCCACCCATGTACCGGTGGCTCCAGATTCCGGTCCCCATCTCGGGCCTCTTTACGAACACTGCAGCCCAGTAAGTGGCAATTCCGTGTGTGCTGTGAGTTGGGAGGCCCTGTGGGTGCAATTCTGCAAACCCATCAGGTCTTGTACCCCAGGACATGTGTGCTCTGAACCCTGCTCTCTGCTGCCACTGCCCCCGCCCTGCTGCCTCTGTCTCCCCATGAGACTTCTGCACAGATCTCTTACTGAGATCGGGGTCAAGAGCTCCCTTTCCAAGATGGCGAGTTGGAGCTGCCCATTAGACATCCAACAAGCGGTGCTGGGCTGCAGCCCAGTGTTCGTGTGCCCCTTGCCCACATGCTGACCCTGCAGGTCAGTCACACCCTCTAGGATGTGTCAAATAGCACCTGCCGTGGATGTTTGTGTCTGGTCTCCTTGTCTTTTACATGACATTTCCTTGTTTTTAACTGTGCTGTTCATCCCTCATCAGGACGATGGTGCCACGGTGCAGGCGTCCGAGTCCTTCCATGGTAATGCCTGCCTGGCACACAGCGGGCTGTTGATGAGTAGCCGCTGTCTGGATAAGCGGTCATTTGTTTGAAGTGGCTTTTCTTTGGTTCTTTGTGTGTTTCCTTGGTTATTTGTGTTTACAACCTACTGGAAATGATCTCTCCCTCCCCACCTTCCACTGAAAACGTTTCCATGCAGGTCAAATTCCTCCCGCTCATTGCATTTCTCCATCGTTCATTTCCTTGGACTCTGTGATGGTGGCTAGGCCATATACTCAGATACTTGGTCAAACACTAGTCCAGAGAGAGAAGGTATTTTAGAAATGTGATTAACATTTAGATCAGTGGCCATTGAGTAAAGCAGATTGCCTCCACGTGACGGTGGGCCTTGTCGAATCAGTCGAAAGCCTTGAGAGAAAAGTGGCTGAGGTCCCATGAGGAAGAGGGGGTTCTACCTCCAGATGGCCTTCTGAAGTTGTCCACTCTGGGTCCCCAGGATGCTGGCCCGTTTTATAGATTTGGGCTCACCAAGCCTACACAATCATGTGTCCAAACCTGAAAGTGCCCCCCTTTATATGTATACATACTTTAAAAATAAGATCATCTCTCACACACACCTATCATTCAGTCATCTGCCAGTCATCTATCTGTCTAGCATCTGCCTATCATTCATCATTGTTTATTCTCTGAAGAACTCTGACCAACACAGACTCTTTTTGACATTAGATGCTTTGGCCTCTGTTTCGGGAGTTTTTACTTTGTTTATGGGGACTCTGTCCTTATAGGTATTTGGTCTTTGCTCTGCAGGCAGAGCTGTGAGTCTCATTTTTTAAAGTTCCTGGCCTTGCTGTCATTCTGAGAAAGTCCTTATTTACCTCAAGAGAATGTAAATGCTTCCCCGTAACTTCCTCCGGTCTTACTGTGGACTTGTGTCCCTCAGTAGCACTGATGCTGCCATTGGGGGTAGAGTCCTGTCTCCTGGCACTGAAGCAGTCTTGTTCCGGCCACTTGTCTTCTGGAATAACCTCAGTGAACATGGGTTTGGCCATGGGCTGGGAATGGACATCAGGGCCTTGGCTGGACAGCACAGGCATCTGGTTTCTGCCTAGGTGCTGGGAGGTCTCAGTCCACAAGCCCTGGGGGGCAGGTCTGGCTCAACCCTTCCCCTCAAACACCAAGACATGGGGTCCGGTTGGGCGTGGGGCCTGCATGGGGCAGACGGCTGGGCAGCGGGTTCCATGCTGTGGGATCAGGCTTGTCAAGCTGTGATTTAGGTGTGGGAGGACACGCGTGTCCTGTTTATCAGCATGGCTGGAAACAGGTGTTTCTGCCCAGAGCAGGTGGCGTCCCGGCAGGCGAGGCTGTGGTGGCCCGGCTGAGCTGTGGAGCGTGCAGGACACAGCCCTCCCCTCGGACCACATGTCACAGCGCTGAGTTCGGGCCTGTGGCCGCAGAGCTGGGGAAAGTCACAAACGCGTTGTGTGGAGGGAAACAGCCGAGCCAGGGCCCCATGGGGACTGTCACATGCCTCTGGCAGATAGACAGTTTGGCCGAGGTCGGTTGGTGCTTATGTAAGACGAAAGGAGAAGTCATGGTGGAGGGCAGCCCGCGGGATTCTTCTGCTGAAGAAACGAACCCGGCCGGCCAGGAGGGGCTGGGTTCACGTATGCTTTCCCCAAATGGAGCTCTGGCACTAGACGGATGTGCTCTGCTGTGTACTCTAGGGCATGTTGTAAGTTTGCTTCCTAGACAGAGAGAAGCTCGAGTATGGACCTACTGGGCCCAAACAGACACCCAGCACGCTCAGGGGCTTGGTACCCTGCCCTCTTCCATTCTCCTGGGGACTGCGGATGGGGCTGTGGGGTGTCAGTCCAAGGGCAGAGCCCAGAGCCAGGGGCAGCTTCTTTGGGAACAGCTGGGAGACAGCTGTGGCTGCCCTGTGGCGTCTCTGGGTGAGGCTGGGCGGGAGGATGCGGTTGAGGTCTGGAGGCCCAAGTGCACAGCCTCCTTTGAGTCCTGCCAGACCATTCATTCGTTTGTGTGCTCACTCATTCATTCCTTCAGCTACTGTGCATGCTGGGTGTGTGCTGTCCTTGCTTCCATGGGGCTTGGAGGCCGACTGGGAGGAGGACAGACCCTGGGGCAGGAGGATGGTTTCGGGCCGTGAAGTCAGAGGAGCAGGCCCAGATGGCCTCGAGGTGGCTGGCGCTGGGGAGGCCTGGCCAGGCCAGCTGGGTTAGGCAGAAAGAGCCTTGTTCCTGATGTAAAGGGAGCCCGTCAGCGACTTTGAGCCGGGGCTACGGGCTCACAGGTCTTTAGGAGACTAGACCGGCTGTGGGCTGGGGAGGGGGCAGGCCTGGAGGCAGGCTGTACAACAGGGAGCTCTGGGTGGGTGTGACGTGGCTTGGAGTGTGTGGGAGGCAGGTCGTGATGACTTCGGGGTGTCTTTCGGGGGCTACTCGGCAGGCGGTCATTTACCAAGCTGGCAGCCTGGGGGAGGGTAGACTTCCGAAGGAGGTAACTGGGAATACAGGGACCGCAGTGTATTATAAATGTGTGCCGTGTGCAGGAGGACACATCCAGGGGACAAAGTGCTCTTGTGACTTAGGGTCCATGTTGCGGGGGACGTGCGTTCACTGAGCAAGTGTTTCTGAGCACCTACCACGTGCTGGGCTCTTCTTTCTGTGTTGGGCATCATCAGGGAGCCACAGAAAACACTGTGCTCTTGGCATTAACTTTCTGGGTGACGAGAAAGAAATAACCAACCAATATAATGAGAAAGGGAGCCTCAGAGTGTGCCAGAGGGGCAGAGAAGAAAACGCAGTGGGGAAGCGGCACAGGGCAAGGGCATGGCCACTACAGGACCCGTGTGCAGACGAGCTATGGGGGCACTGAGGCCTCCTGTGAGCTCTGGACACAGGGCTGCCCTTGCCACTGATAGGTCGCCGAGGGCAGGGTGGGCAGGGTGAGCCCTCCGGGGCACAACCGTGGGCAGCCTCCTGAGTGGGTGCCACAAGACTGGGGCAGCAGGTGGGTGCAGAGAGAGAACGGGATCTGTTCTCAGAGTTTGGCCTGAGACCCTACATGGGGCCCCCTCGGCCGGCAGCGGTGACACGGGGACCAGGGTGTGAGTTTCCTGTGGGTGCCACAGCAAATCCCACAGACCTTTGTCTCCTCAGGGTCTGGAGCCAAGAAGTCTGTCCCCAGCCCCTGGGCCACAGGCGGGCATGGGCAGGCTCTGGGACACAGCCTGTCCCTGGTTTCCCTGCTCCAGGAGCAGCACCTGGGCTTGTGGCCACTGCGGGCACCTTGCTCTGGTGTCACGCTGCCTTCTCCTGTGGCTCTGTGACAACAGTGACCCCCACCAGCCGAGACCACCTCTCTTCTTGTACCCTGACCTTGATGCTTCTGCCAAGTGCCTTTGCCCCAGAGGTCACATGCAGAGGCCATGGGGGTCGTCTGACCACAGCACTGCGTCTGGTCGTGGCATGTCAGGTGTGAGGTGTGGGTCAGCCTCCACTGGCCACGTGCAGGGATGAGCATGAGCTGAAACCGTGGACGGATGGGGGTGGGTGAGGACAGAGGTGGTGAGAGGGACGAGCAGTGACAGGGGGACGCCAGCATTGTGGCATTGGGGGCGGGGGGGCCGTGGACCGGCTGGGCTTGACGGTGGCTGCCCTCACTCTTGCCCCTGGCCAGCGGGTGGCGTCCACTGTGCTTGCCTGCCCCCGTGACCACTTCCTCTTCTGCAGCTGGGGACCCTGGGCGACGGCAGGCTTCCAACGGTGACTGTGCGCTGGGCAGCACCAGGGTCTCCCATGCGCCCCTTCAGGCACGACTGCACGCACTGCCCCCGCCTGCTGCACCGGAGGGAACAGACTCAGGAGGCCGTGGGGCCAGGCACACATAGAATGGGCTCCACGTGTGGGCAGCACCCACTGCCCCCAGCTAGGTGCATGGGAGCCGTGTGGCGCATGGGCATGTGTCTGAGCGCATACGTGAGCACACACGGTCTGCAGACCAGTGCGTGTGCTGTGTGCGTGCAAGCACGAGCCTGGCGCTTGCACATGTGTGTGCGTGTGCTGTGTCTGTAGGCTGCAGTGTGCACGAGCATTGCCTGTGTCTGTGCACACGCGCTTCTGTGTGAACTGTGCTTGTGCACATGTGTGCGTGTGCGTGTGGTGGGTGTATCTGTGAGTGTGCAGAGCGGCACCTCTCCCCCCCGCCGGCTTCCCCACGGGGCAGCCCCCCAGGGCCCGCCTGCCACAGCCGCACCCCAATCCCGGCTGGGACTCTCCCTCAGCTCCGGATTCTCTGATCTGACGGAAGCAGGGAGACAAGAGGCAGGGCATGTGAGCAAGGTTGTTTATGGGGCCGGCTGGCAGGTGGGAAGGCAAGGGCCCACAGTCAGGGCCGCTGGTTCAGGAAGCATGGGCTGGGTTTGGCGGCCGAGCCCCGGGCACAGGTGGACAGAGACGAGCATGGGGCAGGCGAAGCGGGGCCGGGGCACCACACACAGGCCAGAGTCCCAGCCTCCCTTCTCTGCGGGTGCAGGACATCCGCTCTCCTGGGGCTACTTCATCTGCAGCAAGAGCCCAGGGGTTGGGAAGGGGGCCGGTGGCCGGAGGGTGCAGAGGGGGGATGTGAGGAGCCAGGTCCCCAGATGACAGGGCCCAGACCCCCATGTACTTGTGAGCAGGTGCAATGTGCCCGCTTCCTGGCCGGAGTGCTGTGGCAGAGGGGAGGGGCCTCTGATGCCTGACAGGCCCCGGGCCCATGTCCACGGCCCACGGCAGCTGCACATCCCTCCCGCTCCCACCAGGCTCCCTGGGCTGGCTCCAGTGTGTCCCCCACCGGGCAGGGCACCGCCTCCCCCCAGCCCTGCACACAGGTGTGCTGGCTGCCTTACTTTGATGAAGGTGACGAAGCCGCTGTAGAGCAGAGTGAGAAGGAAGAGGGCCGTGAACGTGGGCCAGTCTGCCGGTGTCTTCCAGGTCCGTGGAGCCGCCGCCGCTCTCGTCATGGCTCTGGGGGGCTGGGGGGGCCATGTCCAGACCCGGGGAGCAAGGGCGCTAGTGAGGAGGTTCGGTTCGGAACGCGCACACAACGGGTTGCTGAGTGACAGGGGACTGCTCCGCGCATGCTTCTCCCGACCCGGAGTCTGTGAGGCTTCTCCCGGCCGGGTCCCCCGGTGCCCACAGAGCCAGACGGGGCCCCCCACCCCGTGCAGCAGACGGGCCGGGTCCCGGGCGCGAGCGGGAGGTGGTTGTCACCCGGTAGGGGTAGTCGCACAGGGGACCCAGCCAGGCAACAAGAGGTGGGAACAGCACGCACGAAGCTGTTCTGGGAGAGAGCCGGGAGGGCAGAGGGGCTCCGAGTGGCTGCCGCGGAGAGCTCGGGCGAGTGGGGGCAGGGTGGGCATTGCGGGATCTGCATCCCTGAGCAGCCGCTCCCCTGGACACTCGGGCGGGGGCCAGGATGGGAGGGGTGGCCGGGGTCCTGGTTCAGGGCCCAGTTCCTGTGTCACGGGGCGTGAGCGTGGAGGTCGTGTGCGCTTGCAAACTTTATAGCGGTCTGTTTATTCTAATAATGAAAACATGGCAATCTTTGTTAGTTTCATCTTTCTAGTAATTAAACCCTGTTGCATTCTACGAAGGTGTTGGTCCATGAGAACAGGAAATATTAACAAAGGCAGCTGTCCTTGCTCCGGATGATTTGGGAAAACCTGTTCCAGACACGTGAAGTGTAGTGGTGAACGGTTGGGGGGTCAGCTGGACAGTCAAAAGTTACACAGTCCTGCACGGACAGTGCCCTGTCCAGGTGAAGGCCATGTGTTCTGACCCCCCCACCAGAGCACCAGACTGAGCCCCAGGGCATCGAAGGCTGCTCAGAGGACAGGAGGGTGGGTGGGTGACCTGTTCATTTGCACCCTTCAGTCCAGTGAGGCGGGCCAGGCCAGTGGGCTTCATGTCGGGCTTGGCCCAGGAGATGCTGTGATGTAGTTGGACGTGACCGGAACTGCTGTTAATGACAGAATCTGGATCTCCTGTGGGTCTAACTCTGCTGCTTCTTATCTTGATTGTGGCTGAAGCTTTTCTGCTTCTTTGCATGTCTTTTAATTTTTGATTGCACGCTGGGCATTGTAAACAAACAGCCAGCACTGGAGAAGTGGAGCATATGATAGCACCTTCCTCGGGGCGGGGGTGAGGGCACATCTGGTCTGTCTAATCAGGACTTGAGCCGGTGGGATGTCAGGACAGTTGGCTTCAACTCCAACGTTTGGGGTGGGTCAGGCCCCTCCCTCCACTGGGCTTCAGAGTCCAAGCACCATGCAGGACTGGAGATCTGTCCCAGCTCTGAGCACACGTCCTGTCTGGGGCAGTCAGTGGTGGAGGGGATACAGTTGGGGCTCATCCCTATTCTTATTCCTCATGTCAGCCCATGTGGATGTTAAAGCCTTGACTGATTCCCTCAGACCTCTCTCCTCCCTGGATGCCAATACCTCTGTCCGCCTGTGCCCAGGGTGGGGGTAACGTAACCGTGTCCGTCGGTGTCCAGGGTGGGGGTAACGTGGCCAACAATGTTGTCTTGCCCAGGAGCCAGGTCAGCTGGGCTTCTCTGAGTCCTCAGCTCTTCAGTGACTTTAAATAAAGCTGGTTAATAAAGTGCGTGTGGCGTCGTCCTGCTGTTCCCGCTTGCCACGCTGCCTTCGTTATCTGTGACCTCCTCACTGGAAGCGCACGCATCCCGGTGCTGGGCAGCAAGGCTGGGCTGTGCGGGCACGGCCGGCAGGAAGGCACCCTCAAGGAGGCCACTGTGATTAGTGGGGGATGGACTGGAGGCAGTTGGCAGAGAAGTCCGGACACTATAGGGTCCCCACACGAAGTGGAGACTGTGGGCCTGTGGGGGATAAGCTTAGGAATCCCCCGGGCTTACACCAACGGGTTAACAAGGCACAGAGAAGTACGAAGCTATAGGATGCTCACCCCCGAGTTTGGGTAAACAACACAAGGCAACCAAGCATAAGGGGGTATAGAGGCCCCCGATGCAAAGGTATATGAAATAAACAAGATTAGGCATTCAGGGCAGAAGCACCCCCAATTTAGTACTATAGCAGCTTTCACGGGAGAATAGGACCAAGCTAGGTAAATTGGTGAACTGGACTGTGGGCCCCTGCACTGCAGGTGTAGCAGCCCAGAGCGGAGATGGTTAACGAAAGCAAAGGTGCCTCGTCAACCCTGAGGTCACGTGTCCTCCCTGCCTCATCCGCGAGGCTGAGATAAACAGAGGTGCTGCCTCAGGTCCGCTGTAAACAACCTTCCTCCCCACTGCCCGGCGCCCGGACTTTGTTTTGTATTAACCCAAACACCTAACCCCGAGGATCCTCAAGACCCCCTTTCCCTCACGTCCAGAAGTTAATGTTCACAGATTCCTTGTCTCTTTGTGCGCGTCCATCGCCGTGTTTGTAAGCCTTCTGATCCTGATACAAACGGGGCAAGGGCCCTTATTCGGGTCTTGTTTTTTCCCGGACATTAGCCATCTCTCACTTTAATCCTGTGTCCCGCTCTCTTGCTGGCCAAGAGAGAACTTTAGACTTGGAGTCTACGACAGATGGTGACCCCAATGTGACTGAAGGAAAGGGGACTGTGGGCCGACGTGGCAAGGTGCTGCCGTGGCCAGGCAGTGCGACACAAGGACTGCAGGACGCCTCGGAACGCTAAAGGAGCTCCAAGAAAAAAAAAAAACAAAAACGCACACGCACTGGTTACAGTCTCCACCTGATGAGGTAAGGGAGAAAGCGAAACTAGACTCACCTCCGCAGAGCTCTTTGGGAGATCTCCCATGGGGAAACCCCCTCCCTCTGACTCCCTAGCCCCTGAACAAAAGCGCTATGTTCGAATCTCTCAGTCCCTAGGAGAGATAGCTGGGACTACTCTAAATTATAAGGCTCTCCTTAGATTATTAGCTGTCCAACAAAATTGCCCTTGGTTCCCAGAACAAGGAACTTATGATCTTGATGTGGGGGAACGAATAGGGAAAACGTTCAAGGCCAGGAATTCTAGCGGGGCTAATACCCCCCTAAAGTAATCCTCACCTGGTCCATTGTCCATACTGCCCTTCTCCCCTCAAGCTCGGACGGTGTATATGAAGATGTAGTTATCTAAAGAGGAGGAGAAACCTCGCTCCCCCTCTAGCCAGCCTGTCCCTGTGGCTCCTTTACAGCCAGGAGATACTCCTCCTCCCCCAAAAGGGTGGTACGATATCGATATCGAGCCTCTGAAAACCTCACCGACCTGCTCTGATAAAGTCCTCAACCCAGTGCAAAAGTACATTGAAAAAAGCCCATAAGGCCAGTAAACTCCAGCTATTTCCCATCGACAGGCAAAATGGGCAATTTGGTCACGAAGGCCTGCTCTTTCTAATTGTAAAAGAATTGCAAAAATCAGTTCGGCTGTATGTCCATCACAGCCCTTTTACAATGGGTATTTTAGAAACTATTCGCGGCTCTCATCCCGTGTGTGCCTGGGACTGGGGCTCTCTTAAGAACATCATCCGGACCCCAGCCCAGTATGCTGTCTGTGCCCAAGAGTTTCATGATGTTTGCACGACTCGTGCTGTGCAGAACTTTGCCGCTGCTATTCTGGTGTCTCTTCAACAACTGTCTAACACAGGGCAGTATCCCCAACCAAGGCAGCCAGCCCAGCTTCCAGTCATTGTCAGCAAAGCAATGCACCGAAATAGTGCAGTGGGTTTTACAGAGGGCGTCCCTGATATAGGGACTCTCTCTCTGTCTCACCGTTTCTCCCGATACACTCTGTTAGTCTTACTATATGCGAGGGCCTCTCCCTCATTCATTTCCTGGGTTAATAACTATGATGATTAGAACCAATTGTCTCTGGCTAGTCTACCTCGGGATAGAGACTTTAAGGAATATTCCCAAGCAGCTGCCGAAACTCTTTTTGTTTGGGGGAATTTCCCTGCCTTCTCTGGCCCAACATGGACTGCCTAATTCCACTAGTGCAAAACAAAACAAAACAAAACAAAACAAAACAAAACAAAATAAATGATACAAAACAAAACAAAAATCGATATCTGTTCATCTAGCTGAGCTGACAGACTTTAGGACCATATAAACTCTTTTCTCTGTCCTCTGTGCCCCTCTCTGCCTTCAGGCCTCTTGGAGGTTCCTCACCTTTTCTGTCTTCTCTCCCCCTTCCTCCCATTTCTGCACCGCCTGGGGTAAGGCCTGCTATCTGAATCTTCAATGCTTCAGACAGCACTCCTCCCCATGCCGTCAAAAGGCAAAAACATGAAGACAAAAGCTTCTGCACTGCAAAGGAAACAGTCAACAAAACTAAAAGGCAACTGATGGAATGGGAAAAGATATTTGCAAATGACATATCGGACAAAGGAAATCTATAAAGAACTCACCAAACTCCACACCCAAAAAAAACAAATAATCCAGTGAAGAAATGGGCATAAAACATGAATAGACACTTCTCTAAAGAAGACATCCAGATGGCCATCAGGCACATGAGAAGATGCTCAATGTCGCTCCTCATCAGGGAAATACAAATCAAAACCACACTCAGATATCACCTCACGCCAATCAGAATGGCTAAAATGAACAAATCAGGAGACTATAGATGCTGGAGAAGATGTGGAGAAATGGGAACCCTGTTGCACTGTTGGTGGGAATGCAAACTGGTGTAGCCGCTCTGGAAAACAGTGTGGAGGTTCCTCAAAAATTAAAAATAGACCTACCCTATGACCCAGCAATAGCACTGCTAGGAATTTACCCAAGGGATACAGGAGTGCTGATGCATAGGGGCATTTGTACCCCAATGTTTACAGCAGCACTTTCAACAATAGCTAAATTATGGAAAGAGCCCAAGTGCCCATCCACTGATGAATGGAGAAAGAAATTGTGGTTTATATACACAATGGGATACTACGTGGCAATGAGAAAGAATGAAATATGGCCTTCTGTAGCAACGTGGATGGAACTGGAGAGTGTTATGCTAAGTGAAATAAGTCATACAGAGAAAGGCAGTTACCATATGTTTTTACTCTTATGTGGATCCTGAGACACTTAACAGAAGACCATGCGGGAGGGGAAGGAAAAAAAATGGTTAGAGAGGGAGGGAGCCAAAGCATAAGAGACTCTTAAAAACTGAGAACAAACTGAGGGTTGATGGGAGGTGGGAAGGAGGGGAAGGCGGGTGATGGGCATGGAGGAGGGCACCTGTTGGGAGGAACACTGGGTATTGTATGGAAACCAATTTGACAATAAATTTCATATTGAAAAAATAAATTGAGGTAAATTCATTGGATATCTAATGAGATAAGAGGCTAAAGAACTAACTACTAGATGTAGGTTTGTGCTTTTGACTTGTTGCAAAATAAAGACTAAGGATATTTGGAACTGTTAAAAAACATGCTTTATGCTTAATGGATTCATAAGTCTACCACCTAAATTTTTCTAAGTAACAGACAATTTACAATTGGCCGCTATCTAGTTTTCACTGGAGACTAAGGTTTCTAAGAGTTAAAATTCTGCTAAATGTAGTTAAAACTGATAAAAATAACAAAGCAACTCTGTATGTAGGAAAGTAGGAGATATGAAAGAAAGATAAAAGAAATGTAAATATATTTTGTTGAAGGTAAAAGAAAGTAATTTTGTCCTATACAAAACTGGTTATTTGGAGAGAAATGGCTTGGGACAAAATCTAAATGCAAAGAAAAGTTGTGGAAGTTTCGTGAAGGAAATCTTTAAAAAGGAATTTTATGTGTGGTCAGGACGGACCAAAGTTAAAATAAATGGATTTTAAAACTATACAGGGTTAAGATTAAAATTCCTCCTGCTTTGAGCCAAAGGCTGGGAAAATGATGGCAATACCCTTGGTGCTGGCCTCCAAATCCTGCACGTTTGTGTTGTTCCTGTTTAGCAGGGGACTGGATGCCTCTGCCAGATGACGGAGGGATGATATTTGAAGGGCTTTTACTCAGATACATGGGAGCCATTTTACTAAACTTAGCCCGTCGTATGCCACAAATGGATATTCACATGGCTGAAACATATGTATGTGGGCATTGCCGAAAAAGGCAGGGGAATAGACCTTGACTTTGGCCCTTTAACCCCCTGCCTCAACGGCCAGTGATCGATATGTAAGTTACTGCTGAGCAAAAATAAACTTAGTGCACCCCACAACAACTACAGAAAACATAATACATTTTTGTTAATGGTAATGAATAAGTAAGTAAATACATAAACATATAAATAATTTTAACAAAAAGGGTAAAGCAGCAGGACTACATGCCCTTTTAAGTTGTTTCACTTAAGCCTTGGTTGGAATTACCCATTTCTTATAATCCACAAGGCCAAGCAATTGTAAAATGAGCATATATCATACTCAAAACATGTTAAAAAACAAAAAGGGGGAGATATCCCTGGCTGTCTGCATGACAACCTCAGCTTCTTGATCGGACTATGATTACTCTTCACTTTTTAAATCTCAATCCTCAAGGACTCACCACGGCTGAGTGACATTCTTTGAAATCAGATAAACCCTCTCACCCTATGGTGCTCTGCAAAAACCCCTGAAGGGGGGCCCACACAGACTGGGCCCACTCAGCTTCCCACCTGGGGTCTAGGATATGCTTGTGTTCTTTCAGATTCCTGACCTCTGTGGATTCCCTCAGAGGGAACCATGAGGGAATGGCATGGTGGAGACCCCTAGGATATAGCCCAATGAACCAAGACTTCCGGAGAATGACCCTGAGGGAGCGGCCCCCTTCTTCAAGATGGGAGAAGCCTCTTCGTGGACTCCTCATCCTAAAGCCACTCTACAAACACAAGTCCTTGTCCATGATATAACACGGGGAAGCCTTAAAACGCCTGTCTAACCAGGCTGGCATCCTCTTACAACACAGTGATATTGCATATACCCCTGATTCGCATCTGATGGCCGTGACTTCTGTCATTAACAAACATTCAATATGTGTAAGCCTGATTATACTCCTTGCCCTCATTTGTCCAGGCCAAGCTCGATATTCATATTGGGCTCATCTCCTTAACCCACCTCTGACAGCTTAACACTCCTAGGAGGCAATGGGGTCAGTACTGTTGTCTGGACACGTCCTCCACTGTGCAGGGCTGCCCATGGCTGGGCCTGGGCTGTCGGGGGGGTGTCCGAGCCACTGGAGGCTGGCACAGCCTTATTCTTATTAGCAATAAGGACACTGAGTTCATGGGAGGAGCCACTCTTAACCCTCCCTTCCAAATGGAACAAGAGCATTGGCTTTAAATGCCAAGACCTCAATGGTGGCTTCCTCCAGCACCTCCTGTGTGTGTTACCAAACTCAACAACTTATCTGCTCGTATTAAACTAAGAATCAATTGGCTTTTGCAAGTACAGCCCAAAACCTCTACAAGGCCAGACAATTTTCCCTTTTTTCTCAGCCACAAGCTTTGCTATACCTCAAAAAACAAGCATATCTCACGCTCCTAATGTTATAGCTTGCTCTAGTCTCAAATATTCAGACCACCCCTGGAACATTATTCCCTGGACAACCTGTTATGGAGAGACTGAGCATAATCTTCACTGGGGTAATTGGACTGTTATGACAGGGGTCCTAGAGGATATCATGAAACAAAATAGTCTAATAAGACCGTATCCTTTGGCCAGCCTAGTAGGGGGATATTTTTTGGAAAAATGGAGATTTGTCTGGCCCTATAATTTCTGCATATAAAGGAAAATTAAAACGACCTTGGCTTGTTAATCTTTGGAAGCTAGGTCTTCCCTTCTTCACTCTTCCTATTAGCCACGGTGAAATTTATGTAGAACCACATGCTAACCCAACTGGGGCCTCCCTGTACGATAACCAGTTCACATGGACCAGTTCAAGGGACTATTTGTGTCCCTTCTCCCTATGTTCTCTTTGCTACCTCCACCATCCAGATCTGACAACTAGGACATAATTATAATATCTCTATGCCCCAAGGCTGGTTTATGTCCTGCATAAGTCATGATAACATCATCCAATTAAACATCTCCTCTTTATTAGTGCTTAGACAGTGCGTCTCAGCCTGGTTCCTGTTAACAGCTCTGTGTCCTACATGCATCCATCAGGACTAGGCGTGCTTTCCAAGCTTCTTCGACACTGACACTCTGCTGCAAGGTGGAAAAGATTTGTTAGCCTGTTAATCACGGACATCCTAGCAGCAGTAGGCGTTATCGCCCCTGCCACCGTAGCTGGAGTCAGCCTGATCATACTATCCAGACAGCCCATGTCCTTAACAAATTAATAACACCAAAGAATCTGTAAGCCAAACTTCGATTAATAAACAAGTCTTGGCCTGCCTTGAAGCTCTTGAGGCTGCAGTGGAATTCATCGGAAAGAAATAGGAGGCCTTGTTCCTCCGCTCTAAACTGCTCTGTGACCCTAACAACCAGCATATACGCATGACTGCCATTCCTTAGAATCACTCCCAAGCTTGGGATGCTGTCCAGACACACCTTTGAAGTGTCTTTTCTTCCCATCTCTCTGACAATATAGAAGTTTTAGATATGACATTGAGCCAACAGCTACAATATACAGAGGATCAGCTTAAAAATGAATGAGCTGATTCCTGGGGAATGTGGCGTTACCTAAATCCTTTCTCACTTACGGCTAGCACCCATCTCAAATTCTGGATCACTCTGGGAGGCAGAATGCTTTTACTGTGTCTCTTTTTATGTCTTTGCAGAATCTCCCTCCAAGCCATCCAAAAGCAAAAGGAGGACCAGGAGCTCATCATGACAGTTCTCAAACACAAGACTAGAAGAACCAAGAAAAGTAAAAAGGGGGAACTGTGGGGGATAAGCTTAGGAATCCCCCGGGCTTACACCAACGGGTTAATAAGGCACAGAGAAGTACGAAGCTATAGGATGCTCACCCCCGAGTTTGGGTAAACAAGACAAGGCAACCAAGAATAGGGGGGTATAGAGGCCCCCGATGCATAGGTATATGAAATAAACAAGATTAGGCATTCAGGGCAGAAGCACCCCCAATTTAGTACTATAGCAGCTTTCACGGGAGAATAGGACCAAGCTAGGTAAATTGGTGAACTGGACTGTGGACCCCTGCACTGCAGGCGTAGCAGCCCAGAGCAGAGATGGTTAACGAAAGCAAAGGTGCCTCGTCAACCCTGAGGTCACGTGTCCTCCCTGCCTCATCCGCGAGGCTGAGATAAACAGAGGTGCTGCCTCAGGTCCGCTGTAAACAACCTTCCTCCCCACTGCCCGGCGCCCGGACTTTGTTTTGTATTAACCCAAACCCCTAACCCCGAGGATCCTCAAGACCCCCTTTCCCTCACGTCCAGAAGTTAATGTTCACAGATTCCTTGTCTCTTTGTGCGCGTCCATCGCCGTGTTTGTAAGCCTTCTGATCCTGATACAAACGGGGCAAGGGCCCTTATTCGGGTCTTGTCTTTTCCCGGACATTAGCCATCTCTCACTTTAATCCTGTGTCCTGCTCTCTTGCTGGTCAAGAGAGAACTTTAGACTTGGAGTCTATGACACAGGCCAAGGAGCAGAACCAGGTCAGGAGGAAGAGGACAGGGGCCTGGTGTGGGGGGACCTTCCGTGTGATGCTTTATAACAATGATGATGCTGGGCATGTGCGTGTGCTCAGGTGACCAGGGGTGCACGTGCACACACACCTGCAGCCTACACCTGGGGCTCTGTGCATGACAGCAGACCAGTCTCCAGCCTTGGCCGAGTCTGTCCAGGGGGCTGGTCCAGCCTCACCTGTGACATCACCTGTGATGGAGAGGCCTGGTTTGTGCCTGGGGAGGGCTCCCATCTGCTGGGTGTAGGAGAGTGGACATTGGAGGAGGTCAGTGTGGACCTGGCCCTCAAGGAGCCTCGGGTGGGGGGTCGATCTCCTTACACACCTGCTTAGGGGATCAGGGGAGGGAAGGTAAGCAGGGCCAGGAGGCTGCTCTGATAACTGGAGAACAGATGTGCCTGAGGGGCCTGAGCCAGGGAAGAGGGTGCCCAGAGGGCAGGGGGCAATGCTGTGGAGATGGGCTGAGGACCAGGAGTCCCAGCCTCGGTGGGGACAGGGGCTGGTGCTGGGACATCACGGGGAGGCCTGCTGGGACACAGGCAGGTGGACTAGGGGGCTGAGGAGAGCCGCCTTTCTAGGGGACCCTTCAGGCTGCTGCCCAACAAGATGCCAGCACTTCCAGACCTGGCTGTAGGAGGCAGCGGGGTCAGTACTGTTGTGTGGACATGTCCTTCACTGTGCAGGGCTGCCCATGGTCGGGTCTGACGGGGGGGTGTCTGAGCCAGTGGAGGCTGGCACAGCCTTCCTGTGTGGCCCCCCCCCACCACATTGTTGGCATGGCCTCCACATGGCATCTGCCTCTACCCCACTCCTAGGGCCAACTCTCCATGCTCGAGCAGCGGGGGGATGGTGTCCTGCTACCTGCTTGGCCTGAGGTGTCCACCTCTGTCCCTCCAGGACCTTGCCTGGGTGCTGCCCCCTGATGAGGTGGTGAGGGGGCCTGATAGCCAGCCTCTGAGGGGAGAGTGAGCCCTGGACCTCCAGTGTGAGCCCCCACCCTAGTGGGCCTCTGTCCCCTCTGCCCTGCAGGTGGCCTGCAGTCAGGGCCTGCTGTGGGCATGTGCGGGTCAGATTCTCTGGGCACCCCAGCCCAGCTCCCACTTCTGGGTGTAGCTGGCTTCTGAGGTGCTGACTGTTCTCCCAAGCCAGTGGGGGTCCTGGGGCTTGGGGAGGCTCAGATGTCCCTGGGAGGGTTGTGTCTGGGATGACCAGCCTCCCCAGGGGAGGCCCCTGCTCTGAGCTCAGCAATGGGGCAGGTCTTGGTGGGAAATGGCTGTTCCTTGGGGGCCCGGCAGGGGTGACACCTACCTCCCACCCCTCCTAGTCCAGCACATGGCCTGTGGACATGAGGACAGGCTTCAGGGGGACAGGTGTCAGGGCATCCAAAGCCCTGAGTGCAGGGAAAATGTGTGCACACTCCAGGTGCCCACCAGGCTGGGGCAGGGTCATCCTGGCTGGGTGGCACAGACCCTTGGCTGCAGCCCCAGGACCCAGCCCTTCAGCTCCTCTGGGACTGCCCCCCCCCCCCAAGCCCTGGCCCTGTGCCCATGTGTGACTCACTGGCCGTCTCTGGGCTCCGGTTGGCGTTGAGCAACCTTCGGGAGGCCTCGTGCCGGACCACACACGTGTAGGTGTCCGGGCGAGGGGCCTGGGCCATGCGGATGTGCAGGACTCTCCAGGTCTCGAAGGTGCTGCTCCCCAGCTCGGCTGTGGGGGGGTGCAGTGGCAAAGGAAGCAGAGTCTACCTGGACCTGGTCCCTTAGCCAGGTGAGGAGGACGTCTGGGGGCGAGAAGCCGGACACTTTGCACAGGAGCCAGGAGGCTGCTCTGGACACAGTCAGGACGTGGACTGTGAGGCTGCTGGGCGCAGAGGCAGCTGCGAGGAGAAGCCTGGTCATGCGCGGGCCACCCGGGGCCTTGGGGGAAGCTGGGCGGCCCGGGTCCTGGACAGAGGAGCGGCTGTGCCAGGCGGGGGGTGCGCGCACAGGGCCCCCAGCCTCACCGTGTTCCCTGGGGGCTGTGGAGGGGGCCTCACCGTGTTCCTTGGGAGCTGCGGACACCACTTGGGAAGCCACGCCCGGGCCGCTCAGCGTGCAGGTGATGTTGGCCCCCGAGGCCCAGGAGGCCACGCGCAAGTCCAGGCGGCTTCTCAGGCTCTGGGAACCATTGGCATTCTCCTCCAGCGGCCCACTGTCCACACCCGCGTGCAGGGGCACCCCGGCCACCTCCCAGGACAAGCGGGACTCCTGAAGGCCAGCCCCCACTGCCAGGCAGGTGAAGGTGGCCTGTCCCTTGAGCCATGGGCCCTGCAGGGGAGGCTGTGGCAGGTAGAGGCCGGGAGGGCTGGTGTGGTTCCGACACTCTGCCAGAGGACAGTGGCCTCGGTCACTGGGGGCACTGGGGCGCGCAGACCCGGCCTGGGGGTGGTGCTGTGGGCAGTGTGACATGCCCTCTCTGATTCTGCCTAGCTCTCCCTGGTGCAGACCCGGCTTTTTTCGCCTCCTGGCCTCCCGCCACCGGCCTGGGGGCTTGCTCCCGAGCTGGGCTGTCCCCGGGGCTCCCAAATCTGTTCTTCCCCTTCTTCCCCGCTCTGTGCCCCAGGGCACTGACCTCTGAGACTGGCGTCCGCTGTCCTTTCCGGCTCTCTGGTTTGTGCCTGGGTGTGGCTGGTGGAAGGCACTGTGGAGGGAGGTCGGGGGAGAGACTGTGCTGCACACGTGGTCAGGCTGTGGCCTCCCTGGGCCCCTCAGCCTTCCTGCTCTCTGGGGTTCTGAGACCTGCCCGGACCCACCACTGTCCCCTAGTCACCACGTCACAGTCACTTCCACACTTGTGGCGAAAATGGCCGGTGAGTTACCGGTCCCAGAAGTTTGCTCTGTAAAGGGTCAGACAGCAAACCTTTAGGCTTTTCTGTCTCTCCTCCTCTCACCCCCTCCCCCCCTCCGCCATTCCTCTCAAACTGCAAAGACTGCTCCCAGCTTGTAGGAGGAAACAGGCTGTGGGCAGTGTCTGGCTGCGGGCGTGCTGAGGCTCACATGCCCCGGGGGATGGGGACCAGTGAGCGAGTCCCGCTGCACAGGACCACTCTGCATTCTTGCCCGGGGGACTCCCCTGTCTCTTGATCAGTCCCCCCACATGGAGCCAGGGCCCTGGCCGTGTTTGGAGATGGGGGTGTCGCGGCTCTGGCCTGGGTGGGGGCCACCCGTGGGGAGAGGCTCTCTGTCCAAATGCTTCTGCTAACGTGGCACAGGGGTGACTGTCAGACCCTCCTCCCGAGACGCCAGCAGGGCGACGGGGAGCCAGTGCGGGTGGGAGGGGAGGGTGGCTCCTGCTGTGGGGAGGCCTTGGGTCCCATGCCACGGCCCCCGAGCCTTCAGGGGGCATGCTACAGTTCTGTAAGGGTCACTCCTGGCCGCTTTGGTGACACATCCTCACGTGAGGCCCCATGACAAGCTGTGGGCTGCTGGGTCAGCTGCGTCCCAGTCCTGGCCCTTGGGCCTGCCTTTGTCGGCTATGCTTTCGCAGGGTGTCTTGGGTGGGTCTCCTGTTCATAAAGGGCCAGAGGCGTGTCTGCTGGTGCCAAGCACAGAGCCTGGCGCACAGTAGGTGCTTGGTAGACGTCCGTTCAGGGCCTGTCTTTCCTGACTCAGATGGGACTTGAAGCCTTGCGGGAGAAGTCATGGAGGGCTGCCTGAAGGGGGCATCCTAAGAGATGGGAAGGCAGGAAAGGGTGTGCTGGGGTGGGGGCTCCTCACCTGAGACCCTGGCAGTGCTGGGCACTGTGGTGGAGTCCTCTGATGGGGTTGGCCCAAGAGTCGACAGGGGGGTCTTAGTTTCCCAAGATGCTGAAATCAGAGGAAAGAGGCAGGTGAGGGTCGGACCGTGTGTACACTGAGGTGGGAGGGCTGCGTGGTGGACGGGAGGACCTGGAAATGGCGGGAGGGAGGGACGAGCTGGTTGTGCTGTGCAGAGGTGGGGACTGGGCCGTGGGAAGCCTCACACTCAGCCTCTGCTTTTCTTTTGCACCCTGAGCACAGGGTCTGCGGGGAAAGGGTTTGAGGGTTGGGGTGATGAGAGGTGACCCTCATGGGCGCCGTGCTGAGGCCTGGGTGCCTGTGTCGGTCCTTGGGGTCAGGCCCTGGTGGAAGGTGTGGGAGACCCGGGAGGGCCCTCCTTGTGGTCTTGGGGCCACCCACCTGGCCACCGGAAGGCCTTCTGCAGCTTGCCGCTGGCGGTGCTGCACTGGTGGGGGTCTGGCTTCCACTGGGCAGTCAGGAAGGACAGCTCAATGTTGTCTTGTGCCTTCGGCATGAAGAGATTGGTCTTTGTGTCCTGGTCCTGCTTCCCCCGAAACCGAGGTCACCTGTACTGACTCTCGGGAGTATCCTCTTGCCAAGCAGGCCAGGACTATGGAGTCGCCTTCTTTCAGGGCTTGACACTCCGAGACCAAGGGGAACACATGCAGCGCTTCTCCGGAGGCTGGAAGACAGACATGGGGTTCTGGGGTTGGGGCTCCCAAGGGTGCAGGGTGGGGGTGTGTGGCAGGGCAGAGCTGGCCGAATGGCAGGGGCTCCCACTGCGGAGCCCGAGGTTGGGGTTGCCCAGACCCCAGTGCAGGGCGGTCCCTCCGTGATGGGCCCGGGGCCATGTGTCCCCACACCCAGGGCTCCAGCTGCTGGCCCCTGGCCACCGCGGCACAGGTGCCGTTTGCTTGCAGAGGGGCCACGTGGCCAGACTTCTGTGTGGTTCTCTGAGGAGTGAGTGGGGTCAGCCTTCCCCCCCACCCCCCGACCCTGTGCCCTGGGGTGGGGTGGACAGGCTGTGTTGCACACTGGGCCCTATGGGCGGCAGGTCCCAGGATGAGGGACTCCAGGTGGGCTGTCTCCAGTCCCCTTGTCCTCTCCCCAGGGACCTGGCTGGCCAAGGGCGGCTGAGCAAGCATGAGGCCCCTGATGGCTCTGCTGTATCTTAGTCTGTGGGCCCTTTCCTCCTGGCTCCTGCCTCATCCCACGTCCCCCCAGGGCACCATGCTGCCATTGCATAGACAGGGTCAGTCATGCCCATTCTTCAGCCTGGACTGAGGTTGTCTGGGTGGGTGGAGGCGCCAACCCCCCTCCTCACTGGTCCCCTGGGGGCGGGACCCACCTCTCTGCTCTCCTAAGCACCTGGTCACCGTGCCCCTGCCTTCTCCCATCCACATGCCAGAGGCCCCCGCTGCGCAGCCTCCCTGTCTTCCCCTTGGGCCCTGAACTTGGGTCTGTGGGCTGCATTGCATCCTAAACCCCACTGCCTCAGAACGTGATCTTGTTGGGGGGACACAGTCACAGTAGATAAAGTCATGAGGTCATACTGCCAGAGGGTGGGCTCCAAATGCAGCATGACTGTCCTTACAAAAGGGGATATAGACATGAACAGGAAGTGCTCTGCATGAGGATGACGGTGGGACTGGGGGGAGGACTACGGATCAGACAGGGCGCTGCGCGGGAGGACGACGGAGGGACTGGGGGGAGGATTATGGATCAGACACCGCGCTGTGTGCAAGGATGACGGTGGGACTGGGGGGAGGACCACGGATCAGACACGGCGCTGAGCGCGAGGACAATGGAGGGACTTGCGGGAGGACCAGGGATCAGACATGGTGCTGCGCGCCAGGATGACGGAGGGACTGGGGGGAGGACCAGGGATCAGACATGGTGCTGAGCGCGAGGACGACGGTGGGACTGGGGGGAGGACCAGGGATCAGACACGGCGCTGAGCGCGAGGACAACGGAGGGACTGGGGGGAGGACCAGGGATCAGACACAGCGTTGTGTGCGAGGACGACGGTGGGACTGGGAGGAGGACCAGTGATCAGACACAGCGTTGTGTGGGAGGACGACGGAGGGACTTGGGGGAGGACCAGGGATCAGACACAGCGTTGTGTGGGAGGATGACGGAGGGACTGGGGGGAGGAGCAGGGATCAGACAGGGCATTGTGTGGGAGGACGACGGTGGGATTGGAGGGAAGACCCAGGATCGGACACAAGGGGCAGACGCCAGGGTTGGGGGGCATGGAGGGAATGCGCCCCCAGAAGTGACATGGTCGGTGTCCGGCTCCCGCTGTGTCGGCTGCCGCAGGAGAAGAGGGGCATCCACACTCCGGTGCCAGAAGTGGGGTGTGACAGAGCTGACACGTGGAAGTACCCGTGTAGTGTCAGAACCCGAGGCTGCGGTTCTGAGGTGCACGTCAGAAAAAGCCGGACTGCCTTGAAGGCTGTTCGCATGAATTTGGATGTTACAGGCAATTCTGATGAGGGCTTGGAGAGGAAGGGAGGGCGGAGGGCCTCATGTCTCAGCTGTGCGCCATGTGGACACGTGGCTCGGGAGGTTTCTGAGCAAAGTGCCGGAGGACGGGCTGGGCCTCTGCTGTCTGCTCCTGGTGGATGTGGGAGAAGGGAGAGGGAGAGGAAGGCAGGGAGCTGGCAGCGAGGAGCCAGAACTAGAAGCTTTGGGAGGGTCTCTTCCTGTCTGGACACAGGGCCCAGGGTCTGGCCGGGCCTCCTTTCGCTAAGGCATCACCTGTGTGGTCCAAGCAAGCATGTCAGTAGGAGCCATGTGGTTACCCAGGAAAGGTCTGGCCTCCACCTGGGCCCTCGCTGCCACCGCCCCATGGCCTGTGGCCGCCCTGGCTGTCTGTGCGGTGTCCAGGCGAGCCTCTGACATGGGTCCCACCCCCGCCTCTGCCACGGCCTGCCCCTCGTCTGCGGTGGCCTGGGGGGACGGAGACTGTTCCTGTGCCTCCCCTCTGCCAGATGCTCTCCTAACTGACCAGAAACTTCTCCTCCCATCCACATGCCCCAGATGCCTCAGCAGGTGGGACAAACCCTCGGGACAGGGACTTGTAGGTGGACAGCCCTGCTGGTTGCACACAAATCCCTGAGGCCCAAGCTTGGTTGCCGGCTCCCGACATGATTGGGACCCTCTCGAGCTCGGCTGCCGTCCTTCAGCATACTGGATGAGCCTGAGACTCTGGGTCTCCTTCACGGAGATCTTTCCCGCCATGTCCCCTGGCAGGCAGTGTGCAGACAGACCCGCCCCCCCCCCCCCCCCCCCGCTTTCCCACACACGCTTCGCAACGAAGGATGGCCACCCCTGGATGCACACACAGCACACATGGGTGCAGTTTGGGATAAAGAACCTTCACGAGGAAGCAGTTTCACAGGATAAAATATACACATTTATTTCAAGGCGACATGTGTGCACACTGCAGAGCGGTGCTGCGTCCACGGCATTTGGCCTGGTCTTGAGAAGCCTGCGTCTTTGGGCGGCAAGCGGGAGGGGTGACGTGGGAAGGATTTAAGTGCAAGTCGACAGGCTCTGCAGGTTGGGAACCCCGGGCCCCAAGGCGGTGCCCCCCTGGGTCCCATCTTCTGGGTCTCTGAAGTTCTTAGCGGGGGGGTCATTTCACCTGCAGACGACAGACACATGAGCTGTTTCCCTGCTTCCCGAAGACAGTGGGTCAGGCTCAGCCTGAGGCCATCTGTGCCCCCCCCCCCCCCCGCTCCAGGCCGCCACTACCTTGAACAGGGTGACTGTGGTGCTGTAGAAGACGCTGAGGAGGAAGAGAACGATGAAGGTGGAGGCCATGGTGTTCAGATTCTCGAAGCCCTCCTCCTCGGCGCTCACCTCCCCCTCTGCAGGGGACACAGCACAGAGGGGTCAGGCCCGGCACCAGCACAGTCCAGCCCTAGAACCACCCTCGGCCCTCGGCTGTGCTGCACCCGGGAGGGACAGGTGGGGCAGGAGAGGGTGTCCATGGCCTCCTGGCCTTGCAGTCTCCCTTGCACCCACCTTGTGGGGCTGAGGGCCCCTGGGCTCAGTCGGGAAGGGTCTCAGCCAAGCGTTAGCTGGGCCTTGACAGCCCAAAGCAGGGGGCCAGGTGGAGGCAGAATGTGGCCAAAGCAGAGCAGGGTAGCCCTGAGCACCTTGTCTAGGAGCCCTGGGATGGCAGAGAGTGCGACAGAGAAACATAGATGTGGGGGTGCGGCCTGGGCTGGGGCCGGAGGCAGTGACCCCAGAAGAGTGGCTCACAGTGTCCTGAACTCTCCTGTGGGGTATGGTGACACAGCTGGAGCCACCTGCGGCTGAGAGGCAGAGAGCAGGGCCCGCTGCCACCTGTGGTTTGGGACAGGTGTGGCCCTGGCCGCCGAGACCAGAGAGGGCTGGCAGTGAGGAGCTGGCAGATGTCTGGGCCCAAGGGGACCTCTTCACTTCCTAGTGAGATTCCCACTCGCTGTCTCTCTTTCTGGGAGTGAATAGCATTTGTGGGGCCCTGGCTGGCTTGTCTGCCCTCCCAGAACTCTGGGGCCAAAGGGTCAGACAGAGCCCTGAGACTCCAGGGAGGCTAACACTGGGGTGGTCAGGCTGAGGACACTCAGTGGGGTCTGCAGCCCCTGCACAGGTGAACTCAGGTGCCCAAGGGCTTGGTGCGCAGAGAGGGCCTGGGACGGGGCCCGAAGGGGGCTGTGTTGCCTTTGCCCATTCAGGAGAGGAGATCCTACTCACGCCCCTCCCCTTTTCTGCCCACTGGGCTCTGTTCTCCCTTACTCCTGCTTCTGGGGCCTCACTCCCCACCCTTTCCAGGGCTGGGTGTTTGCAGGGGCTCCCCACTCAGATCACGCTCTCTACAGCCTCCCTCTAGGGAGGGGCCTCCCCACCTCTGGGGCCGGTGGTCAGGCACTGCCTGCCTTGTCCATTCACCCGTGGGTGCCTGGGCATGGCAGGGGCTTCCTTTGGCCCTGGGCCTGCCAACGGTGGCTATGGTCAGTGCCCAGGCTGGGCCAGCCCATGGACACACCTCCGAGCTGAGACGGAAGGATGAGCGGAGCGTGGGCATGAAGGCCTGCGGAAAGTGACGTGGCTGGAGAGGGCGGAAATGCCTGCCTGAGGCACCGAGTGACCTCGTGTGCGCACGTCAGCGTATCTGTGACTGTGTGTATGTGTGTGTACCTATGTGTGCATGTGTCTGCGTGTGTCCACATGTATGGGTGTGTGCTCGTATGTATGTGTGTGCATGTCCATATCCCTGTGCATCTCTGTGTGTGTATGCAAGTTCCTCCATGTCTATGTCCATGGGTGTATATGCATGTGTATTTGCACCCACGTACAGTGCATGAGTGCCTGTGTCCATGTACATGTGTGTTTCCTGTGTGTGTGTTTACATGTCTGCATGGGTGTGCATGTGTGTGTCTGTGTGTCCATGTTTCTGTGCCTGTGCATGTGTAAGTACCCATGTGCATGCACGTGTGTGCCTGTGTGCCTGTGT
>NW_026057582.1:310161-314389 GCF_023721935.1 Panthera uncia | reverse complement strand
TGCCTGTGTGTAAGTACCCATGTGCATGCACGTGTGTGCCTGTGTGCATGTGTGTGTGTCCATGTGTCTGTGTGTCCATGTGTCTGTGCCTGTGCACATGTAAGTACCCGTGTGCATGCACGTATAAGCTTGCATGTGTGTGCATGTGTGTGTGTCCATGTGTCTGTGTGTGTGCATGTGTGCAGGTGTGTGTATGTGTGTGAGTCCATGTGTCTGTGCCCGTGTGTGTGTAAGTACCCATGTGCATGCACATGTGTGCCTGTGTGCATGCGGGTGTGTCCATGTGTCTATGTCTGTATGTATGCAGGTACCCACGTGCATGCACATATAAGCCTGCACGTGTGCGCATGTGTGCATGTGTCCGTGTGTGTGTACGTGTGTGCCACACACCTGGGTGGCCATGAGAGCAGTGAGAGGAGCACAGAGACTTTCAGACGCTGGGTGGGGGCAGGGGTGGTGGTGGAGGTTGGTCTGGGGGTGAGGACAGCACAGCTGTGGCCCCGGTAGGCGAGAGCATCGCTCACTCAGGACGAGCATCTTTTGAATGGATGTTTTTATTTCTAATTTTGATAAAACGCCACATCTCACCCCATTGACACGGTTAGTTTGCACACATGCACACACAGCGACGGGTTCCCCAGGACTCTGGGATCCACCCGGAGTGGGGCGGCCCACAGGTCAGTAGCAGGTGGTGGCTGTGTCAGACAAGACCAGGGACACGTTGTACAGGGTGGGTTTACCGGTGGACTTGTCCACGCTCCTCTCCGTCACCATGTGGGGCAGGGCCTCGTGGCCCACAACACAGGTGTAGGTCTCCCCCGAGCTCCACTCCTCCTCACTCACAGTCAGGGTGCTGTGGACAAAGTAGAGGTGGGGGTCTTGGGGCTCGGGCTTCGGGTCACTGGTCACGTAACTCTCAGAGGACATGGGTTGGCCTTTCTGCAGCCATTGCACGAACACATCTGCGGGTGAGAAGCCCTTCACCAGGCAAGTGACTGTGGCTGACTCCCGCAGGCTCAGCTGCTCCCGGCTGGGTGGCAGGACGTAGACGGAGGGCGGTTGCTTGTTGACGTCTGTGGGAGGAAAGGCAGCTGTGAGCTCAGGTGGGGGGCTGGGGGGAGAGGCTGTGGGAGAGTCCCGGGGCAGAAGAGAAGCGGACCCCTACCCTTGAGTTTAGAGATGGTCTTCTTCAGTGGCGAGGGCAGATCTGTGTGGGTCACCGTGCAGGTGAAGTCCTCCCCTGACTCCCAGTCCTCTGCACAGACGGTGGCCTCCCCTGTGGCACTGAAGGTGTTGTTGAGGTTGCTCTGGAAGATGGTGGTGGTTGGCAGAAAGTCGCCATTCTGGCGGGTCCAGGAGACGTTCAGGCTGTCGCGGGTGGTCAGGTCTACGACCCTGCAGGACAGCTTGGCCGACTTGGTTTGGAAGATGCTGGCGAAGGTGGGGGGAATGGCGAAGATTCTGATGGTGGCCTGCGTGTCTGGATCAGGAGAGAGTTTGTGTCAGTGACTGGCTGGATGGGCAACCGGGCAAAGGGGGGAGGTTTTCCCAAGAGAACAGAAGCTGGCCACGCCGAGCCTTCCTGAGCCCCAAGGACCCCTTGGAGGGGATGCTGGGCCCCCCCACCTGACAAGTGGCCCCCTCCCTGCCCTTGGCCGCTCCAGGAAGCCAAGGCTCAGGAAGCGGCTGCCCTGAGTGGGCACCTATGAGTGTGAGGAGGGGTCCCTGCCCCAAGGGGCTGCACCAGGGGCCAGGACAACTCACTGAGGATGCATGCGGAGGACACGTTCTTCTTGAAGGTCAGCCCATTGTGCTCCACATTGCAAGTGAACACGCTCTGGCTGAGCCAGGCATTCTCGGTGATGGTCAGCGTGCTGAGCACCTTGAAGGTCACGGGCCCGGGCCCTTGGTTCTCAGCCTCCACGTTGCCTGGGTTGAAGCCCGACTTGATGGGCTTTCCGTCACGAAGCCAGGACACAGAGATCTTCTTGGGGCTGAAGCCTGTTGCCTGACAGAGGAGCTGGGACGTGCGCTGGTTGTTGTCAGAGAAGGCGTCACGGGGTGGGATGAAGACAGTCACGTTGGGGGACAGCTCTAGAGGCACTGCGGTGAAGGGGACAAGACGTCAGCCCACCTGACCCCTCTCCCTGCCCCCATCCCCGGCCATGGGTAGGAGAGCCCGACTCTCACCTGGGATGGGCACGTTCACCTCACTGTTGCCCTTGGGGTGTTTCACATTGCATGTGAGGAAGTCATCTGAACCCTGGAGGACGTCCACGGAGGGCAGGAGCACCTGAGAGGTAGCCACGTACTTGCCCTCTCTCAGGACTGGAGGGAAGGTCTGGATGTCCTGGTTGTTGACCACACTGTTGTTCTTGTAGTTCCAGGAGAAGGTGACGGAGCTGGGCAGGAAGTCCCGGGCCAGGCAGCCCATGGCCACCAGGGGCTCATCGGACAGGGAGCTCTCACAGGTGATGAGGGGGAAGAGATTTGGACGGGATGAGGTCTCTGAGGACCAGAGAGGGACAAGAGACAGGGGTGAGAAGGCGTCTCCTTCCCACGCTCTGCCATGCGGGCCAACGCCAACCACATGGCTCCCTCATTTCGCTACCATGAGGGCTGCCCTCGCGGCCTCCCCAGCCTGGACCGACGGCTCAGTGGGCAGCTGTGTTGAGGCCCAGGTCCTGCTGGGAAGGGGAGGCAAGGCGGCCCCTGCCCTGCTGCAGAAGTCCAGCTCTGGGCTTGTGGGAAGTTGGGGGCGCTTCACGCTGGGAGGGGCAGATGTGACCTCCTCCCAGCACCTGCCACCCTTGCACTCAAGTGCACTCTGGTACCTGGCTCTCAGCTCAGGACAGCTCGGCTCTGACTGGCGGTGCCTTCCCTCTGAGACCCTAGAGCCACGTAGGCACACTCAGCCACGAGCCCCGTGAACTGTCCATGTGGCAGGCTGACAGCATGGAGAGAGGACCCCCCCAAGCTCCCAGACAGACCACCAGCCCAGGCCTGTGTGTCCAGGGTCAGCAGAGACTGTGAACACGAGGAGTGGGAATCATGCAGATTCCTCTTGGCCCGTCCTTAGCACAACCAGGTCATTGAAGTCAGTCCAGTGTTAGTCAGGGTTAGCAAGGCCAGGTCTCCCCAATTAGAACTAAATGGCCCAACATGGGTTATTCTAGCACAAGCCTGGACATCAGACTCCTCTAAGCCAAGCCACTCAGAGAGTCCATTTCTGCTGGGCCAGCTCAGTGACCCTGATTAATTGGTTTGGTGTACTAACCCTAGCACACATCAGCCCAACCCAGCTCAGCCCAGCTCAGCTCAGCCCAGCTCAGCCTCATTCAGCCCAGCTCAGCCCAGCTCAGCCCGGCCCAGCCTGGCCTACTCCAGCTTAGCTCAACCCAGCTCAACCCAACTCATCTCAACTCAGCCCAGCCCAGCTCAGCCCAGCTCAGCCCAGCTCAGCCCAGCTCAGCCCAGTTCAGCCTAGAACAGTTCAGCCCAGTGCAACCTAGCTAAACTCAGCCTGGCCCAGCCCTGCCCGGTTTAGCTCAACCTATCCTAGCCCATCCCAGCCTAGCCCTGCTCATCCCAGTCCAGCCCAGTTCAGCTCAGCCTAGCTCAGCTCAGCTCAGCCCAGCGCAGCCCAGTTCAGCCCAGACCAGAACAGTCCAGCTCAGCCCAACCCAGCTCAGCCCAGAGCAAGCCAGCTAAGCTCAGCCCAGCCCAGCCCAGCCCGGTTTAGCTTAGCCCAGTTCAGCCCAGTTCAGCCCAGTTCAGCCCACCCCAGCCCAGTTCAGCTCAGCTCAACCCAGCTCAGCCCAGCTAAACTCATCCCAGCTCAGTTTAGCCCAGCTCAGCCCCAGCTCAGCCCCAGCTCAGCCCAGCTCAGCCCAGTGCGACCCAGCTAAGCTCAGCCCAGCCCAGCCCGGTTTAGCTCAACTTAGTCCAGCCCAGCTCAGCTCAGCTCAACTCAGCCCACCTCAGCTCAGTTCAGTCCAGTTCAGCCCAGCTCAGCCCACCTCAGCTCAGTTCAGCCCAGTTCAGCCCAGTTTAGCCCAGCTCAGCCCAGCCCAGTTCAGCCCAGTTCAGCCTGGCTCAGCTCAGCCCTGTGCAATCCAGCTCAGCTCAGTTTAGCTCAGCCCAACCCAGCTCAGCCCAGCCCAGTTCAGCCCAGCTCAGCTCAGTGCTAAGCTCAGCTCAGCCCAGCCCAGCCCGGTTTAGCTCAACC